>NW_028263384.1:10699340-10708284 GCF_051168715.1 Poecilia mexicana | reverse complement strand
TCAACACGCTGGTCTGCTAGAATAAATGTGTCTTTTATTCCCCACAGATTACAGCAAAGCAATCATTCACACACTGATACGTGATGCTATATATATATATATATATATATTTTTCCTCTATATCTTTCCCTCTTACCTTGACACATGGACTGGAGAGCCGTCGATCCAGGCAGAGTAGCAATCACGTGGCGGGCGTCCGTACGCGACCCACGGCAGACTCTGCCAAGACGAGGGACTACCTCGATTTTATACTCTTTAACAAGCATTCTTGCGTGAGAGTGAAGAATGGCCACTTCCTCCCTCCCAGGCAGATTCTCCAAGAATAGTGCAGCCACTTCCTGTTTCATATCTGACCACTTATTCCCACCATTGTTCGAATCAGGTCAAACTGACCCCTTCAAGGTACAACACGACCCTCACTATCGAACTCAGAGCAGTCAGGTTACGAAACACAGAATGACCATTCTATTGTCCATGCGTCCAAAAATATCTAGCACGAACTCAGAGCGTGATCAACTACGTGACAACCAGCCACTGTCCACGCGCTTAAGTCGTGTACAACAATACCTATCACGAACTCAGAGCATGATCAGGTTATATAACAGATTATGAAGGTTACATAAAGAGTATATAAGACATTATCAAAGAACAAATATAACATTTCTATATCATTCCACCCCTTGGTCTTTGATAATTAATTTTGGCCCATAAATTTACTACCCTATTCAAAAATTCCACTCTATCATTTTCTACAGACCCCAAAGTTATAAATCGATGCTGACCTACCCAATAGTCGATTTCAAACACATCTCTAGGTTCAGAAGCGTCCACTATTAGTGTCGCTATGTCAGTGCCATACCAACCGTCTCGAATACGTAGAATAATTTTCATACACGCCATACATATAGACAAGTCCAGAGGTTAAATGTCATCAAAAACACCAGACATATTACCAAAGCAAGGATGGGGTGTATGAAGTACGTTTTGGCAGTTACCACATGTTTTGCCACATGCTTCACCTCCCCCGAGGTTATAAATGTGGATACCCTGAGACTGGAAACGTTAGACATATGTGACTGGCTCCTTTTCTGCAGGACTGTGGATCCATTCAATGCGCATTTAAATCGATCCAGAGAGACCTGCCAGGGTACTTCCAGGACTTGCCATTGCACGTCCGTAAATTGGGAAGTACTGGTGAAGTTTGTCAAATGATATGTCTGGTTATTCCAGTGCCATATATACACATTCTTTAAGCACCCAGAAAATGGTGCAGTAGGTAATTGAGGATGACTCTTTATTGTAGCTATGCACAGCGTGTGTGGGCTTATCTGCCATAGCATGTCCCTAGGTTTTTTGTGAGTCCAATCACACAACACTTCGTACTTATTTAAGCATGGGTTAAAATGTCCTTGTTGTAATATACATACCACCCCTTGGTCAGCATTATTACATTAAAAACCAATATCCCGAAGTAGTTATAACGGGCAATACATAATAATGGCATACAGTTGTCATATGTGTTAGACATTACATATGGTTTTGTCCGTTTCCAAATATACCCAATAATTTTCGGTGATGTTCTTCAAAATCTCAGATGTGGCGTTCCACATCTGTAAGTCCCACATTAATTGCTGCTTAAAGATCTTAGCCGTTTCTTCCTGTGTCATTACAGTAGAAGGCATCCAAATGCCTATTTGATGGACCGCTCTTACTGCATGTTGTCCATGCGCGTTTAATCCGCGTGGAGGCGCATGGTGGTAGAGGAGGGAAAATCACCCTCCAGTGTAACCATTCTGTTCCCCGGTGTCTCGAGGGTGAAGCAGAGCATCCCCAGCAATACCATGGCAGCAAGGACACGGCATACGATGACCCCACAGCCGACACACCCCTTTTGGTGCTTCCCATGGTTGTGGTCGTCGTCCATGCCCCTGGCTTGATCCGAACAGCAGGTGCCACGAGAACATGTAGCTGGAATGATAATTAGTATGCTATAACAGAAGACAAAAGATATTAATTTTCTCTCAAATAACATTTGAAACTGGCACATTCACCCACTTTTCCTCCTCTTAATATAACACTGATACAGTGGCATCATTGCCCTGTGCAATGATTTCAGCCACCCTTGGACCATTTTCTTGTCTCACCCAAACTTTTGCTCCAGGTTTATCTGTAGAGCCAAAACCGCCGTCCCCCCTCACTGTCACCTCAGTGGGTGGAGGGATTTCTAAGTCGGCAGACATGTCGCACGGTTTTACTTAACAGTTGTGCGATCCTGTCTCCTTTTTGCAATTTCAAGGGGCTTTCACCTTGGTGGCGACACACCACACCCAGTTCTCCCTGATAATCACTGTCAATAACTCCGGCCTGAATGGTATCGTCAATTTTCCACATTTTGATAGGGTCTTTATCCAGAGTGTTGTACACAGTGATCATTCGGTTTAATCATGTCACCCCAGGTGCGATTGGCCTATTGTTCAATTGGGCCACCGCCTGCGCTAAATTTGGCTTCCAATTAGTCAAATACATAAACTAGCACATTCATTCTCTCAATCAGCCCAGCAGCCTATGGATAACAGGGGATATGATATATCCATTCAACATGCTTTTCTTCAATTGACATGCTTCGCATTGTTGAATAGCTGTTTTGATATCTATTTTTAGATCTATTCCCCTGTCTCTAGCCCACTGCTGAATTCCCTGAATCCCCCCAGTGTCCTGATTTTTGATGCACCCATCTAGCCAACCCAAGACTTGATTTCCGTGCTATTTGCATGGCCCTAACAACCCCATCGATATACCGGTTGTGTAGTGCCTCAGTGCTTTACATTATACAAATATAAAACAGTAATCAATTACGAAACATTACATTTTGTCAAATTCCATCTTCAAAATCATCAAGAATAATCATCAAACAAAGGCACATCAAATATATTAATCAGTGTTCCAGTTATTGTTAATCAATTTCAAGGAACTTAGTGTTTCAGCTGTTTTGCATTTTTTCAGAAAATTTGTTCCAGTGAGAAATATTTAGATATTCAATCTTTCACAACAACAACAACAAAAAACATTTCTTTTCACATTTTACATCTTACCATCTTTATTTCAGACAACTTTGGAAGTTCAAAAAGTTTTAGCAAAAAAAAAATTGCAATCTCCAATAATTTACTCTTCTTTACTCCAAACTTCTGAACATTTGTATTTTTCCCATAAATATCTAACTCAACTTATGATCTGATGACATTATTTGACCAGTTCACCGATTTTATTTGGGGAACCGGGACTTGACCATCATCCTATTAGTATTCGTCCAAATTGGCAAGATCAGGATACAATGTAGATTTTCTCCTGTCTTTGTGCTTCTTAGGTTTCTTTTTATACTGCCTTTCCTTCTTTAACACTGCAACTTGAACCACCGCTTTTTCGGCCAATTCGTGCATTAGTTGCAACTGATTACTAAGGAGTAGCATTTGTTGTTTCTGTAACATCTCTGTAAACAATGACTCTACCAGTCTCTGTTTATCTTTTAATGATCTACCACTGCCTGTTTATTGTGTTCCTGTTGTTTTTTTCCAAGCAGTGGCACATTCCCACATGCGCCTCTGCAAACCGGCAGCGGGACTCTTTTTCTGGACTTCAATTCTCCGCAGTACAGATAGCAATACGGGATGTTCCCCTGCCTGCAGGGGACCTTCCCACGGCTCAAGCCGTCCTCCTCCATTGTGCAAGCACCAAGCTATTTCCTTGCAACGGGATTCGTCCCACCCTGGGACTGTAATTTCTTTATTTTCCTCAGCTTTCCTCAAGCTGTCTTTATTTTTCCTCTTAAACATCCTTGGTGCAGTCTCCTCGTTAAATCCTGTTCGTGACGCCAAAATGTTTTGTGAAATTTTAGACAGGATCGGAGGTGATCGGCAACAAGAATGAGTCAACACGCTGGTCTGCTAGAATAAATGTGTCTTTTATTCCCCACAGATTACAGCAAAGCAATCATTCACACACTGATACGTGATGCTACATATATATTGTCTTCTATATCAGTACATTGGAATAAAACAAAAGATAACTTGTTCTAAGACAACAGAGGGTTTAACATCTGGTCAGTATATTGTTACTCTGAAATGCTGATTGAAAAACTAAAACAGAATTACTTATTCTTTAATTTATGAAAATAGGTTCTTTTTCTTTGATTATGTCAGCCATCTCCTTCGTAATAGTCTTCCTGTAATGCTCTGAAAACAGGAAATCTTCTTCTTGTCTTCATTTCCTGGAAGCAGCTCTTTGAAGGTGTCCAGAAATGCTCAGAAATTACAGCTGTTCTTGCAATAGTTAATCATGGCGAAAGCCTTTTCATGAATTCATACTTGGTGAATCTCTTCTGGACATTCTCATAGTCAGTGATGACTCAATTCATTGTGGTCACTTAAAAAAAGAACAAAAACAAAAAACAATGTCATCATATTCCAGCATTTATTTAAATACCATTTCAAAAATGTCCCTTGCTGCACACTGTCAGAATGGTAGACTGGCAGACAAATGCCTAGTTAACATGACTGGTTGTTATAAAGTGCAATACAATTATTTCTTAATACAAGTGGAATAATAACTGGAGCTGAACAAAATTATTCTGATCAAATATTTGTCTGGCAGAAGTTCAGACAGACTGCCACTGTTATTCGAATGCATCATTTAACATATAGTTTTAGGCACATGAATGCATCTTTTTACTTAATGAGCATTCTAAATTATTTCTAACCAGATACTCTAACTTAGGGTTGTTTGCAAGAAGCTTATTAATAAAGAAATAGATTTAACATCAGTTTTAGTTGTCTAAAACATAACTTAACTCAGCTGGTGAATGTTGATTCCTGCTCCCCATTCCTCACTTACCTGGCTGTCCCACCCCACTTCACATGGTGAAAATATTAACACAAAAACGACTTACCTAATTTTCTTGGGGAATATTTCATCTGCTTCTTTCTCTTTGGTCAAATAGGAACTTCTTTCTCTGGTGGCAGGTCCTTATTATCGTCCTCCACACTCGTAGCCAACTTTGTCCTCCCCACTATGTGTCCTTAGGCTAGCCTGGGTCTTCATGTGGCTAAACTTGCCAAAGCAAAGAACACAAGCACTGTGTCACATCAGCCAAGTCGCTAAATAATGCACATGAAGGATAACTTTGACTAATATATTAACTTTTAATATGCTAGATTAAAATTGGAGGGGGAAAAAAACAATTTGCCTGTCATTAAAATATATTTAATATTAAGGGCTAACGTTACAGTAATTGTGTTTAATAACTTTAGCTAACATTAACTTACAGCAAGGTAGGATTGGCTTGAATTGCTTATAGCTAACATTACAGAGAAAGAGAACATAGTCAATGTTATTTTCTCAAAGAAAATGTAAAGTTAATAAGACACATACCTCATATGTATTAGGTATCAAACTTCAGCTTCTTTTTAAACAGGAGGTCTGGCCGTTATAACTTGTTAGGTTTTGTTGAGAAAAGTCGAGCTCAGCCCACTTCCCCATGCTGGAGATTTTAGTTTAATAATAACAATAAATAAAGTTATCTTTAAAACTGATTACACAGGTGACATCAAGACCCAACAGTAGAGTCAGACGGTAATAAAATTAATCTGGTTGTGTGTGTTGTTATTGTGTCCTGCTTTAATTGTACTTTTTTCTATTTAATCATAAAAAATCATAGTCAGGCAGAAAGAGAGTCATGAAACAGGAAAAGCAGGTTTCCTGGAAAAAGAGGAAATTTCCAGCCTGCAGTGATTAAAAATAGTTCAGACTGCTCATTTTGAGCATTAAAGGTTTAAGGAATAAAATCTAGACATTTTGAGTAATTGGATAAAACCCAGAGTAAAATACTTGAATTAATAATGATAACTTATAATTAAGCCAATAATCAATATTGGTTTAACCGGTGGTTGATGTTGGTTTGATTATAAGAATATTTACACTTAATCTTATACTGAAAGGTGAAAGAAGTAACTGTAACATGGTGTCAAATAATTAGAATAATGAATTATTATTGGTTTCTTTTCAGAAATGTGTGTAATAACTCGCATCATGATTATAATAAGGGTAACTAATAAGTAATGGTTATTATAATATTATAAGTGAATGCTAAATCAGAGAAACTAAAAGGTTATAAATGTGATTTTGACATTGAACTTGAAATGGTGTAAAATGTGTAACTGTAACTAAAGGTCACTGATGTTGTGTTGGAGGTAGATGGTAGGTGAAATGTCAGGGAGGAAGAGGAACTGATGGGAGAGCGGAGGTGTCTTAAGGCCTTATTGCTAAACTTTAAACATACCTAAGAGAAGGTTAGACACAAGAGGGCTGTTGAGCAACTCGGGGACATTAGAACAGACATCAGGTCATGTCCAAAGATGGTGATGGATATGAGATTATCGGTCCAAGCAGTCAGCCAATAAAACAGGCACAGCAACAAAGCTAGCCAATGCAAATGCACTAAAAGGGTGGATAAACCCTATATAAGGTGAGTGCAAAAGAGGAGTCTTTGGTTGGATCCTTCAGGCAGCTTCGAGCCAAGATTGAGATGGACAAAGAACTCTGCAGCTGAAGAAGAGCCGGAGCCACAGAGCCGAAGACTGTTCTGCACATGGGGACCAACCCGTTAGCCCCGCAACATGTGGCTTCAAATTGCACTTCTCTCACCAGCTGGGTTCGAGACCCCAAAGACAAAGATGAAGATAAAGACAAAGAGGAAGAACTGGTGTGTTCCTTCCGTGAGACCAGCTCATCTACATCTCGAAGGACCAGAAAGATGGTGAGACGAAGAGAAAGGAGCTACAGAGCTGCAAGACAAGAAGCTGAGGACCGCTATGCGCATGAGGAAGTCACCCTGAGGCCCGAGATCTGCCGCTCTGACTCAGTACTCTTCCTGGACTGGGAGCCTCCTGCTGCTGCAACACCTTTTTCATCATCAGGCCAGTTCTGGGGTTCAAAATGCCAAACTCCGTCCGTCTCTCTCAAAGTTTACCTTTTTTAGTTCACAGTGTCAGCATTAGGGAAAGATAGGCTAGATTATTGATTTTACTTATTTGATTATTTCTGCTACTGATTTAAGCTGTACTGACCCTTGCAAAACTGCCTTACTAATAAAATAATTAGCATTAAGAAAATCTAAAAGATGTTGTGGACATTCAGTTAATGAGTCACCTTAAAGTTCTTTGATGGATGTAAAATAGCTATGAAGTTTGATTCTGGGAGGAGAAGGTGGAAAATGTTTTATAGGTTGCTTTTAGCCAAAACTAAAACAACACCCTTGGGACTCGCCCGAGTCACTAAAACCAACCTGGTTCAGTAACAAGTGCAAGTTGTAATAAGAGAAAGAGCGACCGTTAACAGGTGTGCTCTGTGAAACTAGCTGATTCCGGGCTGCTCTATCTGGCTAGTTCACAGGGTGAAAAAGGGTGGGACATCTGGATGGAGGTCGTTAGAAACCAGGCTAGTCTTTCTCGCACCCAGCTTAAACAGAGTTTACTTCAGTTCTGGGTAGGGTAAATCTCGGCAGATTTAGGGAACTCAATTCACCCGTTAGACGGAGAGCTGGGAGCAACATCTCCCTCCTCTCAGAAGAGGAAGTAGAGAGAGAGAAGGTGGGGGGGGGGTGTTGTGCAACAACAGTTTGCACCACAATATGGAAGATTTCTTCTTCACCAACAGACTGCACACCTGTTCGTGCACTGCTGCCTCTCACTGGTGGAGATGGTGTATTGCACTACTTAGCCCTTGTGTTTAGAAATGGGGTCCATACCAACCGATCCCACACACGTAAAACTTTTATCATTTTCCACAGTTCTCTACGTTTCCCTCAGTCCTCGCATGCACAAGGGTTAAAAAAGCCTTAAATAATGTTTCAAAGTGCTTTGTAGACATCTTGCTGTAAAACTTTAGGATCAATTAAATTAAGAAAATTAAGACTAAGCAACATGGCAGAGCTTTATAATATTTCTACATAAAGCTAATTTTCAAAGTTTAATCAGTAATACTTTTATAACAAATTTATGTCAGATAATGATTTCTTGGTTAATGACAAGTTGTCATAACGAAGACATTTTTGGCGAGGTTAATGACAAGTTGTCATAACGAAGACATTTTGTCTAGAATAATGTCAAGCTGTCATAACGAAGACATTTTGAATAATGTCAACTTTGTATTAAAAGTGTCATTATTTACCGAATGACGCTTTATGACAACAGTCATAAATATTCATGAAGACTTATTGATGTTCATGACAGGTGTTATGTCATGTTTATGAGAGCGTCATGACAGTCTTATTCAACCTCCTTCAAATAAAGTGTTACCGAATAAAGAAGACTTTTATGAGTAATTAAAATTGTACTTCATTAGCAATAGCAGTAAATCAAAACTAAAAATTAAGTGTAATTTAAATACATTACTAATATATTAGCAGTATATTTAAAGTATATTAAAAGTATATTTTTAATATAATTCTATGACAGAATTAGTACACTCTAAATATACTAATCAAACTCTTGAATAGTACATAAAAAAGTATACATATAGTATACTAAGTACAACTTGAAGTTGTTCCAAAAAAGTACGTTTAAGTATATTAAGTATACTAAAAATTGTAATTTAATACTATTTAAATACTATTAAAATATACTAAGCACAAAAAAAGTTGTTCCAAAATAGTACAGTTTAAGTACATCAATCAAAGTATGCTAAAGTATGTTAAAATTTAGTATACTAAAGTATACTTTTTTTTGCTAGGGAAGTAATAACCCGGCCAGAACACGGTGGGCTAAATAATAAATCATAACTTCACAAAGCCTCGAGGAATTCTAATAATCGAGGTACTCGAATCACTCGGAGAATCGTTTCAACCCTAATTTCTTTTATGATTGGTTTGATTCTATTTTCTTGTTTTTACCTG
>NW_028263384.1:10669583-10699240 GCF_051168715.1 Poecilia mexicana | reverse complement strand
GGTAAATCTGACGTCATTTCGACTAGTCAGAATGTAATTAGAGATCTCAAATATGTATTTTGTCTAGTCGAAATATAGAGATATCTTAAATCGCTAAAACGTCTAGTCAAAACAATTTGAGATATCTGGAATGTAAGGGCGGTAAAACTGAATTATGTTAACGACTTGCCATACAGGCTGTTTTAACATAAATGTGGTTTTGTCTGACTATCCGCAATTACATTCCAGATATCTAAAAATGCATTTTGACTAGACAAAACTACATTTTGACTATCCGGAATGGAAATTTAGATATCTGTATTAACATTCTGACTAGTAAGAATAATAATTCAAGATATCTTCAATTACATTTTGACTAGTCAAAATTCCTTTCAAGATATCTCAAATGACTTCACTGGATCTGTCATTTGACAGGACACATATCCGTAATTACGATTTAAGATATCTTTCAACACGACTAGTCAAAATTACAATTTTAGATATCTGAATTAAGAATGATGTGGAAGCCCATTTGTGGTGTCCAAACAGTTGCTTGCAGAATTTTACGTTTCCTGCACAAAAAGCTAATGTTTATGTCAGCTATGCTACTTTAGCTGTTGGGAGCTAAGCGTGGATTTTTACTGTCGCACAGTTTGATAGTCTGTCTTCAGTCTTAACTTTAACCCAGGTTGATTAAGTTTTATGATGCCGAAGTCGACAAGCATCTTTAGGAGATTATGGCAGTTATAGATGTTGGTCATTATCACTGAAACCGTATTTTATTGCTTCAGCAGTAATGAAGGTAGATCTGGACCTGCAGGAATATCATCTGTAGCTAGACTTTATTCACCATAACAAACTGAAAGGTACTTCATTTATGTTGACTTTTCAACATACTTAAGGATTTAGTCTAATGTTCACACATAGGCCTGTCAGAATAATCAACAAATCAATTAATCAGATGATAAATTAAAACAAACTCAATCATTTCCATTGGCATGATTTATTGTTTCTCTTTTTTTCTCTCTTTATACCAAAAACTGGATAATAAAAGTCTTCAGTTTGGTACTTTGGTCTCGATTAGACCTTATTTTGAAAAGCAATTTTGTTTAAAAAAACTTCAAAATTTATTAGTTTTATTTATTCTGGATACTAAAATTGTCTTCCAGTGCCAGTGTTAAATGTTCATTAGAATTTAAAGTTTAATGACCTTTGAGAATGTGTTCTTGCATTATTATTTCGTCATTACCATTATATAACTTAAAAAATGGTCTCAAAAGAACTATATTATCGTTTGTTGAGAACTTTGGAACAACTTACCATACAGTAATTTTTTTTCATGGTAACAGACCTATTCACACATCCTCCAGAATCTTCAGATTAAACTGTGTTTGTGTCTGGACCCCATTTCATCGGCCCTTAAACAAATATATACCTCGTCTGCAAACCAGGACAAACCTGCTGTTCCTGTTCATCTTCATTTCAAGTTGATTAATGTAGATGGTAAAATGTATTCAGATGGTTTAGATTTTCACAAGCAGTAAATTTCTCTCGATTGATATTATGACACAATTGAGAGCTAATAAAGACATACTTAAGAAAATAAATATTTTATGCATTTATTTAAAGCACCACTGCAAACATAGCCTTCACAGCAAAACATTCAATGTAAAACATTTGATCAACATAAAAAGAAAATTTTCTACATGCATTGTGATTATTCAAGTAATTTTTAGGTTCAGTAATGTTCTGTCACAGTCAAGTCTGTCAGTACATCAGCTGTTCAGGAAAATCAACATAACTGTAGACTAACTGTCTATTTGTACTTTTCTCTGCATCTTCAGACAATCTGCAGCAGCTGAGATTCTAGGAGGTTCCACACCAAAACCTGAAGCTTCAAACTAAGCCGTCAACTAAACCAAGATGCCTTTCAAACAACTGCAGTAGTTAACCTGCTCTGTTGGTAGATGTTATGGTATATCCTCAATCTGTACAGACTGACCTTGGTCGTATTTGAATACACAGCTTTATGGTGTTTTCTTTTGTTAATTGATTATAGTAAATATTTGAACATCCATGTAAGTTTGAAGACATTTTATTGTTAACTTTAGGTAGCTGTTCATGTTAATCTGAACCTATTTTGTTAAAGATTCAACAGATTTGTTGCAATCTTAAATATTTAATCTGTCCTTTGTGTGCAGTGAAATGAACATTAAAGTTAATTCAGGAAACACTTGTCATCTTCTTTCTACAGTACAAATTGAATGATGCCTCTATTAAAATCATATATTTGTGACATCAAACTTTTTTTTCTGTCATAAAGCAGTGGTCAAACTATGGGTAAATGTTTGTAATTTACTTTCAACAAATGGAAACCAAAATGGTTTTAAAGTAAAGACGCTATGTAAACTCATCTACCTCAACACAGGTAAAATTTCCACTGTACGCAAATAAATGTAATTACGATTAAGTGAAAATTGTATAGCAGGGCTTTAACTCCAGATATAGTTCTGAGTGGCTGTTTCTGACTGAGCGGAGTAATTATGCAGAACAGGGAGGAAACTGAGGAGATGATTATTTTTTCAGAGATTATCTGTCTCATGTTAGAACAGTGAAAGTTTTAATGCGTTTGTAAAAATAGTTTTTTAAGTTAGATGCTGCAGCTTCAAACAAAGGTTCGGTGTGAGAGTTCACTACCAGGTGGAGCAGAAGCGGCGCTCCGTCTGTGAAATATTACCTGTAGCGCGTAGCTATGAGGGGCCGTTTAGGACAAAATTTACGTTTTGTCTCTCACACACTACCAAAAACTCTCGCACACTCAGAAAAATTACGTTTTGTCTCTCACACACTACCAAAAACTCTCGCACACTCAAAAAAATTACGTTTTGTCTCTCACACACTACCAAAAACTCTCCCATACTCCAAAAAAGTAGCCACGCACACTCAAAAAAATTACGTTTCGTCTCTCACACACTACCAAAAACTCTCGCACACTCAAAAAAATTACGTTTTGTCTCTCACACACTACCAAAAACTCTCGCATACTCCAAAAAAATAGCCTCGCATACTCAAAAAAATTACGTTTTGTCTCTCACACACTACCAAAAACTCTCGCATACTCCAAAAAAATAGCCACGCACACTCAAAAAAATTACGTTTTGTCTCTCACACACAAACGTTAACTTGCTCGCTCACACACACTACTATCAGCTCGCTCACATACACTGTACTAACAGCTCGCACATTCACAAACGTTAACTTTCTCGCTCACATACACTACCAGCTCGCTCACATACACTACCAGCTCGCGCACATACACACAAACGTTAACTTTCTCGCTCACATACACCACTACCAGCTCGCGCACATACACACAAACGTTAACTTTCTCGCTCACATACACTACTAACAGCTCGCACACACACACAGACGTTTATCTCTCACATACACAAGACTAAAGTTGAACACACACACACAGTACTAAGACTCGTTTTTTGAATGTGTGAGAGCGAGACTCTTTTTGTATGTGTGAGAGCGAGACTCTTTTTGAATGTGTGAGAGTTGTCACGGAAGAGGCGGGGCATAATTTTTGGATCAAACTGCGCATGCGTAGATCCTAAACTATAAGTTTCGATTGTTGACTCACTGTATGTTCTATTAGTATATTTGTGCTTTTAAATATATATAAATATATTGAAACTATCTTTCAATAGCTACCTTATATTAAACTATGTTAAGGACAAATGTCAAACATAGTGCAACTATTTTGAAAACAAAGTAAAAGATCTTGCAGGTATATTAATCTCCTTCCTCTTTCATCAGAAATGAAAAATTATAAATGCACACTACGTGTTGGGAACCTGTGTTTGTTGACTGACTTTTATTTGTCAGGCTTACGAGACAAAAGCTGAAAAAAGATCGATTTTCTTCGCTTTCAAAATAACACAAAACAGCGAAAAAAGACCTCCACACCAGACCTCGTTTATTTATGTATGTATTTTTATTTTGATAGCTGCCGATTAAACTGAAAGTTACACATTGACATGATCATATGAGTAGTTTTTACCGAGAAATCGATCAGAAGCGCCGTGAAAATGGTCTTAATCACCGGATCCGCGTCTCTGGCTGCGATGCGCGCTCCCGTCACAGGGGGAACAGATTTTCACGGGGGAACAGAATTTCTCACAAGACCTCTTAATAATTCCTGTAATGCTGGCACCCAGTGGACAGATTGTACTACAGCAATTTTGCTATTTTTAATCAATCAATCAGATTCATTTATTTCTATAGCACATTTAATCTACAAGAAAGTTAAACGTTCTATATATATTTAAAAGCACAAATATACTAATAGAACATACAGTGAGTCAACAATCGAAACTTATAGTTTAGGATCTACGCATGCGCAGTTTGATCCAAAAATTATGCCCCGCCTCTTCCGTGACAACTCTCACACATTCAAAAAGAGTCTCGCTCTCACACATACAAAAAGAGTCTCGCTCTCACACATTCAAAAAACGAGTCTTAGTACTGTGTGTGTGTGTTCAACTTTAGTCTTGTGTATCTGAGAGATAAACGTCTGTGTGTGTGTGCGAGCTGTTAGTAGTGTATGTGAGCGAGAAAGTTAACGTTTGTGTGTATGTGCGCGAGCTGGTAGTGTATGTGAGCGAGCTGGTAGTGTATGTGAGCGAGAAAGTTAACGTTTGTGAATGTGCGAGCTGTTAGTACAGTGTATGTGAGCGAGCTGATAGTGTGTGTGCGAGAAAGTTAACGTTTGTGTGTATGTGCGCGAGCTGGTAGTGTATGTGAGCGAGCTGGTAGTAGTGTATGTGAGCGAGAAAGTTAACGTTTGTGTGTATGTGCGCGAGCTGGTAGTGTATGTGAGCGAGCTGGTAGTAGTGTATGTGAGCGAGAAAGTTAACTTTTGTGTGTGAGAGACAAAACGTAATTTTTTTGAGTGTGCGTGGCTATTTTTTTGGAGTATGCAAGAGTTTTTGGTAGTGTGTGAGAGACAAAACGTAATTTTTTTGAGTATGCGAGGCTATTTTTTTGGAGTGTGCGAGAGTTTTTGGTAGTGTGTGAGAGACAAAACGTAATTTTTTTGAGTGTGCGTGGCTACTTTTTTGGAGTATGGGAGAGTTTTTGGTAGTGTGTGAGAGACAAAACGTAATTTTTTTGAGTGTGCGAGAGTTTTTGGTAGTGTGTGAGAGACAAAACGTAATTTTTTTGAGTGTGCGAGAGTTTTTGGTAGTGTGTGAGAGACGAAACGTAATTTTTTTGAGTGTGCGTGGCTACTTTTTTGGAGTATGGGAGAGTTTTTGGTAGTGTGTGAGACAAAACGTAATTTTTTTGAGTGTGCGAGAGATTTTGGTAGTGTGTGAGAGACAAAACGTAATTTTTTTGAGTGTGCGAGAGTTTTTGGTAGTGTGTGAGAGACAAAACGTAATTTTTTTGAGTGTGCGTGGCTATTTTTTTGGAGTATGCGAGAGTTTTTGGTAGTGTGTGAGAGACAAAACGTAATTTTTTTGAGTATGCGAGGCTATTTTTTTGGAGTATGCGAGAGTTTTTGGTAGTGTGTGAGAGACAAAACGTAATTTTTTTGAGTGTGCGAGAGTTTTTGGTAGTGTGTGAGAGACGAAACGTAATTTTTTTGAGTGTGCGTGGCTACTTTTTTGGAGTATGGGAGAGTTTTTGGTAGTGTGTGAGAGACAAAACGTAATTTTTTTGAGTGTGCGAGAGTTTTTGGTAGTGTGTGAGAGACAAAACTTAATTTTTTTGAGTGTGCGAGAGTTTTTGGTAGTGTGTGAGAGACAAAACGTAAATTTTGTCCTAAACGGCCCCTCATACGTAGCAGCGGTTCAACAGCGAGAGCAGAACCAGCGTCTTACATTGCAGTTCGATGACTTAAATACTTTTGAGGGTTATTTGTTTAGCTTTCTGACCGTCATGCTAATCCAGGTGAGTGTTTGTAGCTGTGCGCTGCTTTACCTGCTATCTAATCGCTCCATATGTCTTTTTACTGCAGTGAGCCTCGATGTAGCCAAACTCCGTCAAGTATGGCATTGTTTTTATGCCATATTAGATTCGTCGTGTTGATGCATTTGTGCTTCACCCCACGTGCTTCAATTTTCCGCCACAACACGCAAACTTCCCCATTCACTTAGTGCGTGAATGGGGAATCCTAAGCAATAGTTCCACATTGCTTAGGATTTGTTGCTACGCGTTTGCGCAGTGTGAAGGAAAGAGGAGACCAGTTGCACAGGCAGGCTGCGAAATGAGAAGCAGGTGATCGGTTTGTGTGATCGGCAACAAGAGACCGTGATCGGCGATCACCGATCATACACTTTTTCACGGAAATCGGCCGATTATGATCGGTGGCCGATAGATTGGCACACCTCTAGTTTAAACCATAACTGACACTGTATCATTGTTGATTCAACCATCATCTGTATGTCGGTTTACATGCATATTTGTGTTGATTCTACATTGACACAGTTAGGAAACAATGTTGATTCAACCATCATCTGAACGTGGATCTGCATGCATATTTGTCTTGATTCTACATTGAATCAGTTAGGAATCAATGTTGATTCAACCATCATCTGAACGTGGATCTGCATGCATATTTGTGTTGATTCTACATTGAATAAATGTTGATTCAACACTCATTTGACTGTGGATGTACATGCAGATTTTGGTTGATTTTATATTGAATGAAAGCTAAGTATTTATGTACATTTTTAGGTCTGATAGGTCTACATCATAACATACCAGTAAAAGTTTCTTCACTGGTGTTAAGCACACTATATTATTGGCAGATGATGGGTAAACTGTGTACAAAAGGTTAAAAATGACAACATGGGTTTGATATAACATTTTATTTAAAAAAGAGGCACAGATCTTTAAACATATTTGACTCCTTTTTGACTGTCAAAACAACAGTCTATTGTCCACAGAAGAACAGAGTCCATGAGGTTAAGCTTTGTACTGTATGAACTAGGGAAACAGTACAAGTTGTGGTAACCCCAGTTTGACTCTGGTTGGCGTCACTTTGATTCCTTGCGATGTCTTCCTCTCGTTCTGGTGCATAATGAAGCCACTTCTTGACAGTTTCGCTGCAGTTCTCAAGAGTCAGCTTTGGATCAAACTGCAGAGCAATGGCTGAAAAACACAAAAATAAAAGTGAGGAAGGTGCCGGTTAGAAAGATGATAAACATGTGAAAAGTTCTGAAAGACATTGAAAGATTAAACAGTGTACTGGTTACAGGTCTGAGAACAAATACAAACCATATAGTTCCCCATGTACACTCACCGTTAAATAAATATTTATCTCAATCTTTCATTAATATTTATCTTAATGTTTACGTACACATTAGCCTATCAAGCTGCAGTATAGTGTAGCATCTATGATCCTGCACTCATGTTAAAATGAGGGAATCAATATTTAAAATAAAGGCTGTTTATCAGAAAACCTAACGATGAAACTCAGGGAGGATCAGGGTTTATTTAACACCCCAGAGACAAATAAATAGAGCAATAGGTGATTTATACTGTAGTTGGAAAAATCATTTATAATTTATACAGAATAAACTTCCACCAAATAGCTGGTTCAATCTTCCATCAACTACAAATATTTCCAAATAAGTTGATTAAATTCCTTAAAAAGTGTCTATATGCTGATAAAGATCCCACACAAGTAATAATAGTCCAGTTCAGATTAACCAGTTACCAATTCAGTAGTCAACAGACTGAATCAGTCATTAGCAGGTTTAGTTCAGCGTTTCACCTGCCTTACATGTTTTAAGTGTTTCCCTTCTGCCTCACCTGGAATGAATCTGTGGATGATTAACAACCATCTGCACTTCTTGATGGCTGCAGAAGGTCATGCAGTCATCTAACTCAGCTGTTCTGGAACAGAGGCACATCATAATAAAAAGTTTAAAACAAGTGATTACTATCACAACAATTTAAAGCCCACCTGGAGCAGCCAGCCTTACACTTCCTTGTCCACCACATGCTCTCCCAGACCAAACAATAGGCCCCGCCCTATTTTAAAAATTCAAATCCCACAAAATCTCGCAGGATTTCATACTTAGGCCTGGAGTGGTGGGTAGGATGAAAATAATACAAAAGGAGACATGACCTCAATTATTAAAAATATCTGTTTTGCCCCAAAATAACCAGGATTACTATGGGCACAAAACAATGCCCTTATTTTTCAATAAACACATTTAAGATCAAAGTAATATTGAAAAACTTACCATAAAACTGCTCAGAGGAGAATTCAATTCAGAAGCCGGTTGCAAACAAGCCAGCAGCAAAGTGGCTGTTTGGTTGGGACAAACCACTAGTGTAAAAACGGGGAGGTGGACTGTACAACTCCTTGTAGAGACTTGTAGATGTTTTTGTGTCAACACATTATGCACAGTCAGTAATAATATTTACAGACAAGTAAGAAAATGTACAGAAAGGAATCACAACCCACTGTTCTCAACATGTAGTTCTTAATTTGAAACAACCCCCACCTAGTAATAAAATGTTCTGATCAAGAGCTCAAGGAGGTGGGGGAGGGAAGAAGGGATGAGAGGGAGTAAAGAGGGGAAGGTTGGGAGGAGCAGCTGGGTGGGGGGAGACTTGGGAGGGAGTAGGGGGAGATGAGGGGGTGAGGAGGGATGCAACAAACTGCCTAGATTGCACACAATGGTAAATCAACGTTGAATTATAGTCAGAATGGTTGGTTTTTGGTTGAGGTCGACAACTGACGGTGGATCAACCATCAAGCAATCATCCAGCTCTAGCCAAGTAACCAATGTTGAAACTGTGTCATTGAATCAATGTTGTTTTGTGGTTAAAATCTAATGAGTGAAATGCCAATGTCTGATCAACATCTGATCAATGTTGAATCAATGTCAGCTGTTTTGCCGCACCCCTTCCCCTCCTTTCCTCCTCATCAGCGCTCTGGGTCAGAGCATTTTATTAGTGAGTGGGGGTTATCACATTTTAAATTAACCACTGTAAAGGATAGTGGGTGATGATTCATTTCTGTACATTTTCTTACTTGTTCATAAAAATTCCTACTGACCATTTGTATGTGATATATTGACACAAAAACATCTACAACTTACTACAAGGAGTGGTGTGATCCATCCCTGCCATTTACATGAGTGGGATGTCCCAAACACACAGATGTTAATTCAATGTTGAATTGCCATCATGTTAAATCATGATGGCAATCTAAATGGGGTGTGCTGTGGTGGTGCAGGGGTTAAGCACAACCCACATATGGAGGCCTTAGTCCTCAACGCAGCTGTCACAGGTTCAATTCCCGGCCTTGGCAACCCTTGCTGCATGTCTTTCCCCTTCTTTCATTACCCACTTTCCTGTCAATTAACTATCAAATAAAGGCCACTAGAGCAAAAAAAAAATAAAATATGAAAAACACTCACTTAAAATTAAAGTTGTTTCACCCAGAGCCCAAGGAGGGAGGAAATTGGTAGATGGGGCCAGGTGAGGGATGGGTGGTGGGGGGGAAAGAGGTGTGTATTTTTGGCAGGTGGAGGGAGAGGGGTTGGGCGTTTGAATGGTGGGTAGTGGTGGAGGGGTGCAAAAAACAGCTTACATTGATTGAACATTTAGATTACTAGTTCTTCCCCAAACCTTATCCGCAAGGCAAACTGACCCGCTTGTTTTCATTTCAGCAAAACCCTGTTAATCAGACATCAATTAAAATCATGTGTGCTGAATTAGGGAAATGCCTAAAACTTGCAGGGCAGTGTGCCTGGTGGAAACACTGGATTCAATGTTGGCATTTCAATCAATTGATATTAATTGGCTAGAATTGAATGGTTGTTTGATGGTTGATCCAGCTTATGTTGTTGACCTTAACCATAAATTCAACCTTTGTGATCATAATGCAACATTGAAGTAACATCTTTTGCAAACAAGCCAACAGTGAAGTGGTTGTGTGGTTGGGACATCCCACTCATGTAAATGGTAGGGGTGGACTGCGCCACTCCTTGTAGTAAGTTGTAGATGTTGTCGTGTCAATTTAGCACAACACAGTCAGTAAGAATTTTTATTAACAAGTAAAAAAATGTACAGAATGGAATCACCACTCACTATCCTCTACAGTGTTATTAAAAAAGTGATAACCCCCGCTCAGTAATAAAATGCTCTTACCCAGAGCTCTGATGAGGAGGAGAGGAGTGGAAGGGGTGCGGCAAAACAGCTGACATTGATTCAACATTGATTAGATGTTGATCAGACATCCGCATTTCAGTCATTAGATTTCAATGACAAAACAACATTGATTCAATGACAGTTTCAACGTTAGTTAATTGGCTAGAGGTGGATGGTTGTTTGATGGTTGATTCACCGTCTTTTGTCGACTTCAACCACAAATCAACCATTAATCATACCTGGGCATTTCATTCATCAGATTTCAACCACAAAAAACATTGATTCAATGACACAGTTTCAACGGTTTGATTGAATCACTTCTGAATCATTTACCAGACACTCAATGCTTTGGCATTGAGTGTCTGAACTGAACAGTGATTCAGTGTTCATGTTCTGAATCTGAGTCAGTTAGCATGGCTGAATCTGGAGAAGGCAACCCATCGCCATTCCACTCATCTCCAACAGATGTCACTGTTTCACCAATACACACAGGATGAATTTCATCCATCAATACAGTCTTAGCACGAACATAAGGTTTTAAGAGGTTGACATGAGCTGTTTGCTGTTTCCCCTGCCTTTCCGGAGTCACAATGAGATAGTTTTGTTCAGACAGCTGTTTCACAACTCTATATGGCCTGGACGGTGAACTCACAACAGGAAGTAAGGCCAATACTTGGTCATCTGAAAGAAAGACACGATGATCAGCTTTCTTGTCATACAGGCACTTCATCTTTTTCTGTGCTGATAATTTCTCTTTTGCCAACTGTGTAGCAGTAAAGAGTAATGTTCAGACATTAACATAATGCAACAGGTTTTGTAGTGGTTCAGCATCCTTCCACTCCTATCCCAAAACAGTTAACAGACCACGCACAGAATGATTTTAGGCATCCCAAAAATACGAATAAACTGCATAAGAGCTCGCACCACAGACTTTGTAGTAAGTGTGCAACAGATATGCTGCTGGATACCTGGTACTTTGGCACATTAACATTCAAAAGATAATTTCCACCTGAACGTGAAGGGGGAAGAGGTCCCACACAATCAATTATTAAGTGCTCAAATGGTTGACCAATAGTTGGAATAGGATACAGTGGTGCCCGGTTTATGATTTGATTGAGTTTACCAGTCAGCTGACAGGTGTGACAGATTTTAATATAAGAAGCAACATCTTTTTTCAGCCGAGACCAAAAAAACTTCTCAAAATGCAGTCATAGATTTTCATAACTCCCATGTGTCCGGACTCATCATGGAATACTCGCAAAACCAAGTCATGCCATTTCATAGATACCACAACCTGATAAACTAGCTCTCCAATAGCACTGTCACCACATTGCATCCACTTCCTTAACAATACCTTATTTTCAACAAAGAAACGGCATGGCTCTGCATCTCCTCAGCAGGTAACGCAGACTGAAACAAATACTGTATTGTAGGGTCAGATCTTTGCTCCTGCACCACATCTGTCTGTGAAATAGACAAAGGGATATTAGACAAAAAGAAGACGTCCGTTTATCTTTTCCCAAGTTTTCATCCAGATGTGCGTCACTGGATTCTTTCATTGCCCTGCCACAGCACATGCTTGAAAAACTTCAGGGTGTGATTTTTCATTTTCATCAGGATCAAAGGTACTGAAACAGTAACTGGAGACCCTGGTTGATCAGGCCAGACTTTCCCTCCAGCTGTATTGTTCCCCAGTATAACTGTGACATCATCCATAGGTAGCACAGGTCTAACAACCATCCTTACTTCTCCTTCAAACAACTCTGAATGAAACATGAGCTTATGTAGTCAAAACACAAATACAGACATGCCCATACTCAACACAGATATAGATAATCCAGTGTCCGACTCCTCTGAAAAAGGCAAAACTGATGCCAGAATTAATTAATCATACGTACCAGTATCTCTTAAAATAGTAACTGGCACCTTGACATCACCCCCCACTAAAGAAACTTGCCCTTCCATAAGAAATGGTTTGTAAGAACTGACATCAAGTTTGTCTTAAGTCATTTTGTTTGGAACATTTACAGAAAATGATGCAGCAAGTGCTGCTGGTTTAACCTGAGATCCATTTTTGTTTCTGGACTTCAGCAAAGCACAGTCTTTATTCCAATGACCTTTTCTGTGACAATAATTACAAATTTTGTCCAGATGACAGTTACTGCAGTCTGAAAAGAACCTCCAGAACGTGTTGAACGCCAGTTTGGAGTACTAACCAATCTGTGTGCTCTCTCTTAGTATCTTAATGTGTCAAGACAAAATCACCAGCCCTGGGGCTTCTGATACAGTTTTCGCCTTCTGTTCATTAATATACACTGCAATGCGTTCAGATACAGAGTTCTTATATTGTTCCAGAACCATTAAATTACAGAGGTCATCAAGTGTTTTAACCTGAGAGGAAGTGCACCATCGATTGAAATTAATCTCCAAATCTTTTGCAAACTCTACATAAGTTTTGTCACCTTTTTTCCAGTTCCTAAACCTTGGCATAATCCTCTCTCCTTGGAGAGGAGAGGGAGAAAGGGGAGAGAGTGGCAAGGAGACAGAAAGAATGGGTGGGGTTAGTGAGAAAGAATGGTGCATCTTAAGCTGGATCTGATATTATTTTGGAGACACTGGTCAGCTGCCTCCATTTCCAATCGGCAAAAATTAGGAGCTCTAAAACAGGAATGTTAGAGACGCAAAGGAAAGACTGTGAAAGGCATGCAGATCCACATTCAGTTCATGGTTGAATCAACATTGATATAGTGTCAGTTATGGTTGAAACCCAAGGATTGATTCAACATGTAAATCACCGACCACTTTCAATTTAGTTTCAATGTAAGGCTTCAGTGTACACCATGTTCCAAATTATTATAGAAGTGATATTTTCTCAGATTTTCTTAAATGGTCAATGCAAATGATGGTCAGTATAATTTTCAAGTCATGAACTATTGCAGTATAAATCAAATTTTACTGACAAAGCTCCCAATGAGACCATTATTTTTTTTCAAAAATAAAAAACTCAAAATGCACTGTTCCAAATTAATATGCACAGCAGATTTTCTAAACATTTTATGGGTTATAAAGAACTGCAAACGGTCATTCTTTGAATGTGCAGCTAATGCTGCACATTCACAGGTAATAAAATCAAAAGCTATTCCAATGTAAAACATCTTAACAGATCGAGTTGCATGTTAACATAGAACTCCTTTGATATCACCTGCACAATTCTTGCGTCCATTGAACTTGTGAGTTTGTGGATAGTTTCTGCTTTAATTTATTTGCAGAATGTCAGAATACCTTCCCAGAACTGCTGTTTTGATATGAACTGCATCCCACCCTAAGATCTTCTGCTTGAGGATACTCCAAAGGTTCTCAGTAGGGTTGAGGTCAGAGGAGGATGGTGACCACACCATGAGTTTATCCCCTTTTATGCCCAATAAAAGGGGCACACAGGAATTCCTTGCAGCATTCCTGTGTCATGCTGCAAGGAATGACGCAATGGTATTCCTTGCAGCATGCATTGTTATGCATGAATATGATTTTGCTACTGAAGGTATGGCTCTTCTTTTTGAACCATGAAAGAAAGTGATCAGTCAGAAAGTCCACACAGTTTGCTGATGTCATTTTCACACCTTCGGGGACTCTGAAGGGGCCAACCAGCTCTCTCCCCATGATTTCAGCCCAAAAAGTGACTCCACCACCTCCTTGCTGACGTCACAGCCGTGTTGGGGTGTGGTGGCCATCCACCACCAATCCACTACTGCGTCCATCTGGACCATCCAGGGTTGCACAGCAGTCATCAGTGAACAAGTCTGTTTGAAAATTAATCTTCATGTACAGCTGGGCCCACTGTGACCGTTTCTACTTGTGACCACTGGTTAGGGGTGGCCGAATAGTAGGTTCATGCACCGTAAGCCTCTCTGGAGGATCCTCCACCTTGAGGTTCCAGAGGCACCAGCAGCTTCAAATAACTGTTTGCTGCTTTGTAAGGGCATTTTAACAGCTGCTCTCTTAATCCGATGAATTTGTCTAACAGAAACTTTCCTCATTAATCCTTTATCTGCACAAACCCATCTTTGTTCTGAATCAGCCACAAATCTCTTCACAGTATGATAACGCTTCAGTTTTTGTGAAATATCTAATGTTTTCAAACCTTGTCATATGGCACTACACTATCTGATGATTTTCGTCAGCAGAGAGATCCTTTCTTTTTCCAATATTGCTTGAAACCTGTGGCCTGCTTAATAATGTGGAACATCCTTCTTAAGTAGATTTCCTTTAATTGAGCTCACCAGACAAACTAATCAACCCGGCTCTCTGAAATTAATTATAGTGATTCAAAGAGCCCTGACACACAATACCATCTATAAATTTAACAGAAAATGTAATCTTTATGACACTTAAATCCAATTTGCATAATAATTTGGAACACGGTGTAGATTCATTGTTTCTGCCTGACATTGTTTCAATGTTATTTCACTTTTATTGTGCTATCTGGGTAAGTTCATTAAAGAACATGCAAATAAGGGTAAAATTAAACTGGTACTCCAGAGTTGTAGTTTTGTCAAGGATGATATAATTTTAATTGATGTTAGTGCTTTAGCATTAGCTTCTGCTAAATATCAGATTGGCGTAGCGCATGAGAGTTTTTTGAGGTCAGAAGATGGAAAGTTCTGGAACCACTGATAGATCCCACAAAGATGAATAGTCAAAGCCTCCTTTCTCATTTTGCTCCACCACTGAAATAACATCAGAGTTTATTCTGCAGATGCCAAGGAAAAACTGCACTGCTCTGTTCTGAAAGTAGCTCACAGTTAACCTATCTGGTGACATGTTAACACTCTCAAATCTTCAAATTCTAAAAAATTATTACAAAAGTTAATTTCTCACACATTATTTTGGCTAGCTCCACCATCAAAACTTTATTCATAATGTAAATATTCCCAACAAATTCACTGTATTAGTTGTATCTATGGAAGTTCTATAAAACATGCAAAAACAGAAGAGGTTGTTTTTCCCCAATAGTTGTATAAAACCAGAGAATCAAACCTTTAACCACACATTTTTTTCTTTTTAGCATTCATGTCACTTCAAGTATAACGACTGTGTTTAGCCGTTTAAATGCTCAGTAACTAAACTCACTCAGAGCCAGAAAGTGGGCAGTGGTCTAAAAGCTCTCTATCCAGATCCTCTTTAATGATGCTAATGTCATTAGTTCTGTAGAAGATTAATGGCAGCTATTTATGGCTCATTAATCCATCCTGAGTGGGACCACAGATTAATTTGTTAATCATATGTCAAATACAACTCCTGCTGTTGGCCGCTAACTTAATCCCCCTGGAAGTGTGTGGGTGTGTGCGTGTGCAAGTGTGTGTTAATGCTCAGGCTGAAGCAGAAATCTCCACTTCCTGCCTTTGTTTCATGTTCTTGTCTTTCCTGTATGACTCTACGTTTACGTTTTTCTCTCAGGTCTTATCAGTGTTTCTCCTTGGAGTCGTGAACCCAGAGTTACTCTGCTGCCTCCAGTCCTGAAATCCAAATCCGCTGCTTCTGTTTTCAGCTGCTCTGCTAGAAATAGTGAATGGGTAAACCCGCCATGTAGCTTTTTTTTGTTAACTGCTGCTATACAGCTATGCTCGCTTCAGTAACTCTATTTGCCACTAACCCTAGTTTGTTTAACTGAGCAGTATGCATATATTTTTTAGGGAATTATAATTCACCTTAAGGAAGTTTCTCCATTTTCCACATAAGAACAGTTGTGAATATTTTTCTTGTCCTTTCAGGCTGGAAGAGAGCGAGCTAACTGAACCTTATTTTACCTTCATTTCAGCAAGTCCCCAATTTACAGCCTTCCTTTAAAGAGGAATTAGTCAAATTCTCCTTGAATTTACTAATGTGTCACAAATACAGCAACAGTTGCGTTTCCATTGCAAATGTGTGCAAATATTTGTCAATTGTTGAAGAAGATTCTAGGTTATAATATTTCTTAAGAAAGAAACTCTTTTGGCTTGAACTTCTTCATCCCAGGTTCTCCCGGCGGGGCACGTGTAGCCACACAAAAACGAGTGCAGACGTCACAAAATTGCAGTTTAATCCAATAGAAGACAACACAAAAAATTACAACAGAAACTGCAGAACAACAGAGACATACATTCATTTACCTGACATAAATGGAAAGAAGAAGAAGGAAAGAAAAGCAAAGATGTTCAAAGACGTCTTTGGAGAATTGCGAGAGCAAATCTAATTTGTTACTTCTGTGTAGAACGTTTTATAGTAAAAGGTGTATTCTTATCTTTAATTTATTCAAATAAGGCGTATCTTTGCTCATCCAACCAGGAGCTATCTCTGACCCTCTCTCTAAAGTCAGGAACTCCTGCTGTTTTACGGCTTTTCACAGATGAGTGTGAGAAGCTAGAACTTCTACTGTATTGTTTCCCACACAGACAAAGGCAGTTCAAACGATCCTAGCAAACCATCAGGTAACATAAAGGTCAATAGGCCAGAATAAATTACTGATTTTAAAACTATAACTAGGCTATTTCAGTCAAGACATGTTAAGTTTTAAAACTAGCATACTTTAAATTTATTTTCTTAACACTATATATTCTGCAACTGATATATAGACGGATGTGAACAATTACAATAAATATATTCAAATTTGTTGTCATCTTATTCAGGCAACCAGAACATGTACTTGGGAGCAGTAATGTATATTGCATTTTGGGGAAAATATTTACATGAGATATATTCATAATACAAATGTGGCTCTAAAGCTCATCGTCTATCAGCCAATCAAAGGAGATGTCAGTGTATGCAGCATTTTGGAGAATTGTAGTTGGTGATTTTACAGAAGACGTACAGATTCAAAATGTTGGAATGATAAAAGTTATGAACTCTGATGCTGTGAGAGCTCTGGTGGATCCAGCTGAACATTGCCTGAAAAAACAAAAAAAACATCATCCTCTTGCTATTTCCTGTTAGACGTCTCCCTGGTCCAACACACTTAAGTCAAACAGCTGAATCACCTCCTAAGTGAACTTAAGTTCTTCAGAGTTCTGCTAATGGCCTCATTATTTGACTCAGGTGTGTTGAAGTAGAGACACATCTAAAACTTGCAGGACTCCGGTGCTCGAGGCTCGGAGTTGCTCAGCCCTGCTGTAGACCTTTTTGTAATAAGGCAAAAAAATCTGACACTTTTTTTCAGACCTACAATAAATTCTTGCTTTTTCTGATTTGTTTTATTAAAATATTGTACTTTCAATTTATTAAAGAGCAGATAAAAAAGCATTGGATTCCACTGATCTATGGTCAAATTTCGTCAAGTTCCTAAAATAATTACCTATGTCATTTTTTACAAATAGTGATTTTTTTCACTAAATCATCTTTTGGCAAAAATGACTTGGACCATTATTTTAGGAAGGTGACAAAAAGCTGCAACCCTTTGTCAACTAAACAGCCTTTCTTCCACAGACAACATTCCATTGTCAGCTCTCCAGTACTCCATGAGCATGGTCGGAAGAATGGGTTATGCTGAGTCATGTGAAACACTGAACCCATCAGCTCCAAACAGTATAATAACAATTCACTTTCAGCTGGTTGTGTGTTTTTTGACTCAAAAGCATAAAGGATTTGTTAAAAATGAGAAGAGTAACACAAAACTTACCAAGAGACAGTTGCCATGCTTTGCAAAGCAAACACATGGTATAAAGCACAATGTAAGCTTAAAAAACAAATAAAAGCTGGATTTATCCTTTAAATCACAAATCTCCTCACTCTTATAGTTTTATGAGTCTCTTATCTATAGTTGATGAAAAACACTGAGAAGGTATTATAATCTTTGTTACACTTTCTGATAATCCCATTCCTTTGAGTGGGGAAGCGGACTTTTTTCATGGACATTACTACTGGCTTAACCCTCTAACAATCAATTTTGTCTCTCCATCTGGTAAGTGCTGCTTATGTTAAAATCAGAGGAGCAGTGGAGGAGAATGGATTGGATGAGGAGTGCCGCTAAATCCACAGAGATTTCCCATCCTTTTCCAGAAAATCTGGGTTCTCTAATGACAAGCTTAGACCACCACCCTAAAACCCACTACGCCCAATCAAGTGGATATGAAGTCACATCATTCAGATGTACGTTGAACACACACTCCGTCTGGATTATATAACACACACTGAGGACACATGGCATGAAGCCCTCCATGTGTTTATGCCACAACGTTGGAGAACACATCATGCTTTTCGATCCTTACTTTTCACATGTAAATCATTCACTTGTGGCCTATACTGTATAAAGTGACCTGCGCTGCTTTTGTCTGAGTTCCTCATTTACCTGTTCTGAAGCGTTTTACAGAAACCCGGTGTATGTATGTACGCAGCACCGTACATAGGCCTGTCACGATAACAAATTTTGCTGATCGATTAATTGTCTAAAAAATTATTGCGATAAACGATAATATTGTCTCAAGACCTTTTGACACTGGTTTAATGGAAATGACGTAATAATGCAGGTAGGGCTGTTGTAAACGAATATTTTAGTAATAGAGTAATCTATCGATTATTCTTACGATTAATCGAGTAATCTGATAAAAAAAAATTATAAAATGAAATATTGGTAAATCAGATATCAATATCAGTCCAATTTTTCATATTTGAGCATCCCTAACAGTTGCTTTTTTGTAGTTTAGAAAACTAAACTGTAACAATAATAGCTCACTTTCTAAGTTAACCAGAAGAAAAGTTATAGAAAAGTCTGAAATTATATTGAATTTAATAACAAAGAGGCAGGCTCACAAATATGCTTATAAAAATGTCTACAATCCAGCTTTTAGTTTATGTATTCATCTTCAGTGAGTTTAATAGATTAATTAAACTCACCTTGCCACCTAACCTGTCACGCTTTGGGTTTGAAAATACGGGAAATGCCGCCTGGAGTGGGAGGAGAGGGCGAATGAACGAACTTAAGATGGGGTGGAGGGGAGGAAATAGACCAGCGGACTGACAAACCTTTAGACCGGGGACGAACACGGAGGGAAGCATTTGGGATATTTACGACACCTTCACTGGTCACACTCAGAAACTCATCTACCAGCCATGTACGATGCGCTCCGCCACCCGTTTCTTCAGACCGGGATATGAAATTTATTGTGCGGTTCATCGGTAAAGCTATATTTACACGGTAAGCATCAGCTACTCAGCCGCCCGCCCTGTTCAGTCTATCCGCTCACCTCAGCGCTCTTCCCGCCGTTCGCTTTCAACCAGCAGCCCCGGAGGAGAAATGCTGCCGTACTCCAGGCATTCCCCCAGTCATTTTAAGGATGCTTATTGGTTCCCCAAAAACGATAAAAAGTCGGGCATTATCATCAATCAATAAAATCCCCACGGGCCAATCTTGAAGATTGGACTTTATGCCGCTGAGACTTAGCTTTTGTCAACAACTCAGAGGCGGAAGTGAGAGCTCCGCGCAACGCAAATGAAGTCCCGGCCGGAACACGGTGCGCTAACTAATAAAACATAAATTAATGAAACTTCAAGGCAGGTAAATTTTCCACGAGGAATTTTAGTAATCGAGGTACTCGAATCATTCGAGGAATCGTTTCAGCCCTAAATGCATGCAATTTCCTGCCATAGATAGATACTCTTTATTTTCAAAAGAACACTTAACACTGGAACTGATAAACTAAATAAACAAAACAAACAAAAATAAAATGGATTTTCAGTCTCCATTACCAAAAAATGTACTTGAATAAAAACTAAACATAAAGCCAAAGTGGAAATAAATACTGCATTCAACCAAAAGAGTGCAGATTATGAAGTCTGTATACTATATTGCCCTTCAGTAATCACTAGATTTAAATAGAGAAGATGGGCACATCCGACTACCTAATACAATAAATCATACACAATTTTTTGCCCCTATTTTCTCCTTATGACAATCTTAGATCGTTGGCTGATCTAAGATTGTCGCTGGTGATTTCGTAACCGATCATCCTGTATTGTGTGTGGTGTGTTACGGTAGGTCGTCGTGGCCGCTCCGATCTAAATCAGGGGTTTTCCCCGACTGGGAGCTTAACGCTGAATGTGACAGGTAGCCAATCAGAAAGCGAAGATTCTCCTCCGTGCTTTCTGAGGGGAAATTACGGAGGGGAATCTGAAACAGCTGACATGGCGCAACCCAAAATCCAGCGGACATTGAAAATGATATGTGGAAACAACATTAATGTTTATTCAACATTTCGTGCAAAGAATATAGAAATGACAAGGGGAGGAGTTGGAGCCAAATTGCTACCGCAGTTGATAAACCCGGTAAGTTTTCAGCTGTTCTTCGTTAACCTGACATAAATAGGTTGTAATGATTTTCATTCAGTCGGAACTTTACGCTGACTCTATCCACATGCGTCACAGGTTGATTCTAGTAAAGCATTGATTAATACCTGGTTTTAAAATGAATTAATTGGACTTGTAGCCCTTATTGTAGCCCTTATTTTGTGCCCATGTGACTGGACACCACACGGCACTACGAATCCAATCGAACCATTATACCTAGGATTTCTGTCGGCTAATGTGTGGTCTCTCAGGTTTTTGGAAATGGGCAGACAATCGGCCGACAACTCGTGTAGTGTAAGCTGGACATTGCACTAAGGAAATGAGGAAGGGAGGATTAGTGGAGAGGACCGGAGCTGAGCTTTTTTTCATTCAGTGTCAGCAACAGAAAGAATAAAAGGCAGGAAGAGACTAAAGCCGACAATTAAAATGAGGTCGATATAGGTTTAATTTATCGTGCGATTTATCATTTATCGCGACAAGCCTTTTGCACAATTAAAGTACGCCCAAAAAAAATTATTCAAGAGCTAAAAAAGTGGATTTTGCATATGTCCCCATTAATAGAAACATTTGAACACAAAACTTACTACAAGGAAAATAAAAAATGTACTGGCTGTGTTATGAAAAACACAGCCAGATATCCTATCCCATAGGATATCATTAAAATATCTGCACTGTTTCATTCCCAAATATCAATGTTTTACAAAGATTAAAATGAAAATGTTTTAAGTTATTTATGTAAGAAACTTCTTTTGTGAACCGTGACTTTGATTTTGTTTTACGTTTGGCATAATAAATGTTTTATATTCACAATTTGATCCTCAATTGATTCTTTTAAAGTTAATAATATTGAATAAATAAATAAATAAATAAATAAATATTTAAAAAAAAAGACGCAGCATATCTCCTTTTACAGCTCATTCTGGAGGCTATTTGTAATAACTGATGGCAGTTTGTTAGTCTGAGCAGGTATGTTCAGACTGCAGTGTTGTTTTCATCACACCAGTGCTAACAGGATTTAGAAGATCTTTAAAACTGCAGACATTTTTATGTTTGCGTGTCAAAAAATAACAGTTCTTGTCCTTGAAGTACCTGACAACTTTGCTTTTATTTTTATTTTCAAACCTTTGCGCTATTCAGCTAACCAAAACACACACACACACACACACACACACGCACGCACACGCACACACACACACAAGGGGAGAAAAAGGCAACTAAACTGGCTTTGAGTGAATTATTACCAATTTTTTAGTGTGATTGTTTTATATTTAGCAACACATTTTTATGTTGAGATCCCAAGAGGATTGTCAAGATTGCATAAATGTAAACCTCAACAAAGTGACATGTAGTGGCAAGAACAGAGAGGAAAGAAGGTAGAGGTGAGGATTTGTATAAATAGGAAGGGGGATAAAGAGGATTTGGGCCAGGCTTTAAAGCTGCCTCTCTTCTTAGCTGTTATTCCAAATTTGGTTTCTGTGTTTGGTACAAAAAAAATCACATGAACGCTTCCCTGTGCTGAATGATGGTGCTAAAATTTGATTCTTAAGAGGCAGAGCACAGGCTGATGGGAATCTCGCTTTTCTTTTGATCTGCTGATCAAAGTTTATGCTCTCTATTATCACCCTGCCTCAGCAGTGGACAAGAAAGGACTTTATGACTGGTGGCATGCAGTGTGCTCCAGAGCACACACATCTGCACACACCTGGATGTGCACTCATGAGGGCCTGAGGATGACTGCACTTCATGAAAGCATGGATGGAGAATTTACTATGAAATTGGAGAAAAGTGAAGACAAAATGCTTTGTGAAACGATTAAGTGACAACAGAAGCTTCGGGTGTTTATTAGTTACATAGAAACAGGACCGGCCCAAGCCTCCATGGGACCCTAAGCGAAATGTGGTTTTGGGGCCTTCTAATTCTGCTAACATTGTGGACTGGCTGCAATCAGCAGCCCAATCATTTAAATCATTCACACACTTGCTATAAACTTATTGCATCTCTGACAGTGCTTTTTACATTATATACATATATAATATAGGATACATTAATTGGCCAACTGATTTGTCAGGCTTTTTAAAGTTCAGTAACCAGAAAACTGCAATTATGCAGCCCTACACAAATATTTATGACATTCATTGATTAAATAAACTTCTCTCTAGCATTACTCCAATAGCTAAAAATTTAATTGAGTCTTTCTCCCCTGAGAATGTGATCGGTACTGGACTGATTCTGTGCCTTCAAATGATTTTAACAGAGGTTACATAACTTAGAAGTTGATGTAAAAATAATGTTTGTTTTAGCCACAAAATGATTATCCTCAGTACCAAACAACATATCTCCAACTACAGCATAGAGTAGGTCATCGATGTAGCAGCTATCAGTGTTGTAGTACTCGAGATCGGTCTTGGTCTCGAGACCGTTTTTTGATGGTCTCGGTCTTGTCTCGGACTCGACCACATTTGGTCTCGGTCTTGTCTCGGTCTCGGGCGCTGAGGAGTCGGCATTTTATTTCAAGACCATTCGAGACCGCAACTGTGAAAATATCACTAAACGTATAGCATACTGTCCAGTTTATTTGTTAACATATTTGTTTTCAGTGGATACAAAACGCACCGATTAAAATCCAAGCAATAACGTAACTTGCCAATGGGGTATATGCCATGGACTTCCGTTTTAGCACTTCCACATTTTTTAGCCACATAGAATGCTTCCGGTGCTCAGGCAGCAGTATGTTAACAGTGGCTCCTCAGTCGCTGCAGGACTATTAATGATGCCTATAAAATTATTCAGACGTCCTGAAACGCTCCAACAACAACAAAGGATTTAAGCTGGATGTGTCAAAACTTCACAATAACTTCAAAGGTAAGTTAATAAATCATTTGTATTCACCATAATGCCTCATGTCTGACATAGCTAACAGGGACAAGTTTACAAAGGTGCTATGTAAACGTTAAGTGTTTTGATTATCTGTGCAGTGTGGAATCTACATATCTATGCTTTATAGATATAGATATATATCTATATAAACATATATAGATCTGTCTATATTGTGTCCAAGCTATCAGTCGAAGCTGAAGTTAGCTTCCGAATGTAGCATCTAATTCGGAAAATAGCTAAAGGGCGATTACACTTAATTTTTCACTATCTTGAGCTTTCTTAATATGTTGTACTTTAAAAACTATAACACCTAGTCATTTCAAACCTAACTAGATTATTCTGTACTAACAGAATAAATAAAACATTTGTGAAACCTTCTAATTGATTTGTGAAATTTGTAAAATATCAATAATAGATTCCAGAACGCATTAGATCTGAATTATTAAAGTGGCATTGTTATTTTAACTTCCCGTTTTCTTTCTTTTTTTGTAATCTTTATTATAGTTGGAGTTGGAGAGGAGTTCTGTTTGATGGCTTCCTGGAGGGAGAGATTGGCTCAGCTAATGTTGCCAACAACTTTTCTCCTGCCATTAACGTTTTTGTTTTTCTTTATATAGAAAGTATTTCTATCAGTTGCTTTTTCCATTTTGTTTACAGTATTTGCTCTATTTTTTATTTTTACCTTAATGCTTACCTGGTCAGTTGAGGTGGAAATGTACATCCTGTTGATTACTGACAAATGTCAGAACCACATGGACTGAGCTAGTTACGTCAGATCAATCTGAATCTTTATTTCTCATTAAAACGACTTCTTGTAATTTTAAGACATTGTTATAAAATTGCATCTTTATTCTGCTGTAACGATGACTGCATTTTTGCAATTAAAAAATCTTGTATCCTTACCGTTATGCTCCCTCATACAACTCACAGAACAGATGATTGAAATAAAGGCACTTTTTGAAAGTATTTTCTGTGATTTTATTATAGGAATTGAGGATGGGAGGAATCGATTAAAATCAAATTTGGTATGAAAAAAATCTTTTAAGTCATATCGTCCAGCCTTATTCAGTATATTAAATTATATGACTAACTACATATTGCTTAATATTCACATTTCTTTGCTGGTATTACCTAAAACTGTTGCATTTTAACATCTCACTCCTGATCTACATGTAAATACTTGATATAACATAAAAACTGAGAAATGGGGAAAAAAGGTTTGTAAAATGTAGAGTATTACAAATGATATTCAATTTTATTGTAGGTACAAACAGGATAACAAAATGAACAGTGAATATATAATATACTTCCTAGCAGCTAACCAGACATCAGACTTGTTTGCCTTTACTGGTGATGAAAACTTGTCACTCTGGAGGACAGGAAGACCGGCTCAGCCCTGTCCAGGATGACTGCAGTGTCAGGTGTTGAGAAAATAAATTTAAAATAAGCTAGTTTTAAAACTTAACGTCTTGATTCAAATGGCCTAAATTGTGGTTTTAAATCAGTAACTTATTCTGGCCTATTGACCGTTATTTTACTTGTAGTTACAGCAGATGGTTTGCTAGGATCATTTGAACTGCCTTTTGTCTGTGGGAAAACAATACAGTGGAAGTTGTAGCTTTTCACACTCATCTGTGAAAGGCCGGCAGGGGTTTCTGGCTTGAGAGAGGGTCAGAGATGGCTCCTGGTTGGATGAGCAAAGATACGCCTTATTTGAATAAATTAAATACAAGAGGATAAAACTTTCTACACAGAAGTAACAAATCAGATTTGCTCTTGCAACTCTCCAAAGATGTCTTTGCACGTCTTTGCTTTTCTTTTCTTCTTCTTTCCATTTATGTCAGGTAAATGAATGTATGTCTCCGTTGTTCTGCAGTTTCTGGTGTAAGTTTGTGCATTGTCTTACTTCTAAGTTTATGCATTGTCTTATATTGGATTAAACTCTGTAATTCTGTGACGTCAACACACATTGTTGTTTTCCTTGTGGCTACACGTGGCCCGCCGAGAGGACCTGGGATCCAGAGGAAGAGAGAGAGCCAAACTTTTTTCCAAAGTTAACTAATTTAGAATATTCTTCCTTAACACAGGGTAGTCAACAAAGTCTGCAGGAAGATTTTTGCATATCTGGTGCTCCAGTTTCAAGATCATAGTTTAACCAAGTACTGTAAAAAAAAAAGTTAGTCCACGTTGTGATGATCCGTGGACTGATGGATGTCTTCAGCAGGTCCAGGTGCTTGGATCCAATGGAAAGGTAATCGGCACTGTGATCATGGCTCAGAAACACGAGGTGTTGCGATGCAAACCTGAAAAATTAAAAACACACAAAAAAAAACAATAAGCGTCCATATTTAGCTGAACAACATAATCAAAACTAATAAATCCTCAGCTCTTTTTGAGAGTTTTGCTTGAAAATAAATTGACAATATCTCAGGAAATTAAACGTTTAAGTGAAATAGTTCTGGTATCACAAAGAAACTGCAAAAAATGTTTCAGAGGTGTAACAACACTGAAGTCACTGAGTAAGAGTGAACTAAAATACTACTTATAAATGCATGTTAAAATTTGAATACTCTTTTGAAAGTGTGCAGCTGAAATTAATTTAAACTACTAGCAGGCAAAGCACAGTCTTCACCTGATATCTGTACCAACAGTAATACAAAAAATGATGCATAGAGGCATTAGTTTATAAAAGTCGAGGCAAACCTAAATTTACCATTTTAAAAACAAAAAGCAGCGGGAGGATGTAACTTCATAACTTCATTTTCTAAGCAGAATCTCAGAGAAAAAAAAAGAAATTACGTTGGGTAAAGCAAGAACAGATTATAGCAGCCAAGTGGAAAAATTCACTCTAACAGTGGATTATAATTATGAAACAGCAAAGGTAGATGTCATATTTTCGGTATTCGGGAAATACGTGATTTGTACCATTTGTTCTGTGGGTTTTTCATGTGGATCGGTGAAAGTTAAACGGCTGTAAAGCGAAGGTTTTGGACCTTAATCTGACCGACTACCTGTGTGGTTTGGATCGGGCTGAAGCGTTGCTGCTCTCGGCTGTTCTTAAATTACCGTGCTCAGTATCGGAGGGGCTCGTCGCTCCGACTGCATGTTAAATGTATTTTATATATGTCATATAAACAAAAGCTAAGGAGCTGCCTAAGAATAATTTCATACTCCGTATAACACAAACGCACATCAACACACATATTGACTTACCTTGTGCCGAATCGCTGCCTCTGTTCTCAGCCTGTTTCCGTAGCAGTAGATTTCCTCCGGCATTATTTTCCTCCAACAAATTATTCCAGTGAACGAGGCACGTACAGCTTCCTTTTAACCTCCGTCTTCCCATTTCTGAGCTGGATCTTCAATATCCTCAAGCTTTGAAATAGCAGGCAGCTACAAACCGTGTGTTAGCTGTAGTGGCTAAGTTTTGGCTACAGTCCTCTGTCGCCTTGATATCAGCAGGAAAATGAAAAAAATTAAGCACCAGATGGTATTGGCTAATTACTGGACACAACGGCACACAACAAAACTCGATTGTTGTACCAGTAGCTCAAAGATATTTTAAGTTTTGCGTCTTTTTCATGGTACAGATCTTGCAGCTTTGGCCAAAAACAAGAGGAGGAGCAAGCAGGACCCGGAACCAACCAATGTGGAATAAATTCAAACGGAAATACGTCACCACCTCTCGTGGCATATACCCCCCACCTTTCACCCGCACGTGGCGCTCCACGTCATTCGTAGTGGATTTCTCTCAGCGGCATAAGATGTCTGTCTAACCGTCAGTAATAGAATAACGCTGCATAAATCATCAGAAATCCGATAGTGACAGCTAACTCAGCAGTGCTTCGCTTTCACAGACGGTGGGGACAACGTCTAACTTTTTTCGTCACTTAGAAAAGTAGCTCAAAGAAAGGTAAGCTCCGTTGACGTGATGTTAGCAAAGCTAGCTGTATAGAGACACATTAAGCATTTGTGAAGGAAAAAAAGTCACTCACTGCGCTGAATTATTGTGCGGAGATGTTGACGGACTTGTCACAGGTAAGGGACAACACTGTGCCCAGAAGTCTGCAATATATTGATGCGACATTCAGGAACAGTACGATTCATCTGCTCGTCTCTTTACTTATTAGATAGGACTGGAGTGTCACTGAGAGCCGTTGTTCTATCAGATTACCATACGCTGTCAGAATAGTATACAGTGAGTACCATGCCTGCGCATTAAGAAGTCCGACTGTCAGAGGAGTTGTCAGTTCATCATACGCAACAAGTTATGACGAAAATAAGTCATTAAATTGTTTTCCATGATAACTATATAGATATGTGTTGTCGTGGTTTCAAAGTGTATTTAAAGCAGGGTCTGGCTCCAGCTGCAGTCAACTACAACACACACCCTTGTAAAACTCATTAACTTATTTAACCGCTAAGTTAGGATGCCATACAACTGTTAATAAAGTGTATGATGATCTACATCATGATTCTATGTTGCTAATTAAATAAAATTATATGGTAATGACATCTGACAGATATAGCCGTGAGTTTGTGCTAAGCGTATGACGATCTGACAGCGTATACTGACCTGACAGAACACTCTTCTTTGTTCTTGTAATCATCTGTGTACACTGCAGTAGCTATTATTATTTTATTTAATTATGTACATTGATATTTTTTAATTAACAAATAAATAAAACACAAGAATGAAAGAACACACAGAGCATGCACATTGCTTTTTGATTGTTTTCGTTCAAAGTGGCAGCTGTCATGTGTGCCATGGTGTCAGACTGCCTGGATTCATGTAGCAGGAGAGAGGGTGAGAACAGTCACAGTGAGCGTCTTGTTCATGGTTACTTCTTGCTTGTTGCTCCTTGGTCAGTGTTCATAGTTGAGCGTTATTTACCGTTAGGGCATTGCCTCAATTGCTATGTTTAATGGTGCAGACAGTGGTGGTTTCTGACATGAGCAACATGGACAAACACCCAGGGCGTTATCTTTTAGCAATGGCACAAGACCACAGCGGATCGTAGCACAGAGATGGAAGCAAAGCAGAACCAAGAGTTTGTACTGCTTTTAATATTGGTTAAATTTATTAAGTATTTAATATCTAGGTGTTTTTATGAGAATATGGATCTTTCAGATCATTATGAGAAGTAATTTTGATCATATTTCACATTTTATCGTATCATGTAGCGTGGGGCGCTGGTCTTGGTCTCGACTCGGTCTCGACTTCCCTCGGTCTTGGTCTTGACTTGGTCTCGGACCCTAAAAGTCTTGGTCTTGTCTCAGTCTCGATACACTCTGGTCTTGGTCTTGTCTTGGTCTCGGGTTAGGTGGTCTTGACCACAACACTGGCAGCCATGTAGCCTGACATAAAAATATTTTGCTAGACAATGTCAAACATTGAGAAGTTTTAATTATTGTTATCAAACGTTATCAAACACGGCATTTTGAAACCAAAAATACCTCCGAAATATACAGAGCCAACCATGAGAATCAACTCGTTTAAAGTTTAAACTCAGTTTCACACAAACACAAAGCCAAAATGTTTGGCTGTTGAACTCAACCGTTCAAGCTAATTTTTTATTTGCAGCTTTACAAATCTTTTACATTACATTACCAATGCACATTAAAACAAACCTTTATCTTGTTTTTTCTATACTTCCTCTTTCTTTTCTCCCTCCCTGAAGTATAAGTTCTTTTTGAGACATTGTTTTGCTTACTTAACTTCTGACCAGAGTTTTGGACGTCTGGATGCGCACTGCTCATTGCATGCAGCTCATGTTACAGGCGAAGAGTGCGGTACCTACCGCGACCACCAGGGGCCCCCAAGAACAATTCTTTTTTTTTTCTTTTTATCAATAAAATAATTACTATACATTATCAAATATGTTATTGTAAAAACAAATCACTTCATATTGAAATTGTGTGTTTTTGATATTATAATGACAGAAATTATTGCTAAAAAAAAAAAAATCAGCTTCAGTGAGGAGGCCCCTTAGTGGCCCTGGGGCCAGGGCTGTGCAGAGACCTTTGCAGGGGCAGGGGCTCAAAGTTAAAAAGGGGAACATTGAACAAGATCTTAAAACACTGTACAACAACATAGCAACAACCCATATTAATCAAGAATTTAATTGGATCCTACTTTATCATTGCCATCATGTGGGGACAATGCAAAGCAAATGTAGTACATTTACATACCAGTAACAACAGGTATGTTACTGTTTCTGCTGCTGACAGTCCTGGAGGGCTGAGCTGATCTGAGACAGTAGCTGTTAAGCAGACCATCGGAGAGAACGTCGCTGGTTACGAAGTTATGA
>NW_028263384.1:10668011-10669483 GCF_051168715.1 Poecilia mexicana | reverse complement strand
ACACCTCAAGATTTGCAGCTCTTGTAAAAACAGCGTGGGAAGGGGAGCTGGGTGCCGAGGTGGAGGGGGAGTCGTGGGAGGCTGCCAGGAATCTAATTCATAAGTCTTCGATCTGTGCCCGGCATGTTTTGATACAGTGCAAAATATTCTATAAAGCACATTACACTAATGCAAAATTAGCAAAAATTTATTCAACAGTCTGTGACGCCTGCAATAGGTGTGGACAATCACCAGCTAACCATGCTCACATGTTTTGGGCGTGCCCCAAACTAATCGGGTATTGGGATAACATTTTTAAGATACTAAGTCAAGCATATAATGAGACAATTCTCCCCAATCCATTATCGGCAATATTTGGCATCCCTCCTGACTGGGGCCTTTCGCGTTCTTTGAGGCAGGCCCTAGCCTTCACTACCCTGCTGGCTCGGAGACTTATCCTACTCAAGTGGAAACTAAGCGTTCCGCCATCTTATGATCACTGGGTTAGAGAAGTTCTATACAACCTCAAGGTGGAAAAGCTCAGATTTGCACTTAATGGTTCCACCAGTAAATTTATGGAGACGTGGAGACCTTTCCTATCTGTAGTAGATACCATGACTTTGTTGCCTGATTCAGAAGAAAAGTAAATTATCTGTAGGCCCTCTTATCTATGTACAGTTTTTTTTTTTTATTTTTTTTTTTATATTCTTTATTTATTTGATGTTTTGTTTTTATTTATTTATTTCTCTGTCTCATGTGGAATGAGTGTGGATGGGTGTGCGTGTTTGTATGGTGTGTAATGCTGTTAAAAGCTGTTGCGGAGATTGATCTCTGCTGAATGTTTTTGTGTCTTGACCTAGATAGGGGTGTGTTTGGGATGGGTGGGGTTGTGGGAGAATTCCTTAAACTTCTTTCGATGTTATCTGTGACTACTGTCTTGATTGCTGTATGTGAAGCTGTAAAATTCAATAAAGAAAGTGAAATTAATAAACTCCAAAAAAAAAAAAAAAAAAAAAAAATAATAAAAATTAAGTGTAATTTAAATACATTACTTATATAAGTAGTATATTTAAAATATATTAAAATTATATGGTAACACTTTATTTGAAGGGGGGTGAATAAGACTGACATGACACTGTCATAAACACCTGTCGTGAACATGAATAAGCCTTCATGAATATTTATGACTGTTGTCATAAAGTGTCATTCGGTAAATTATGACACTTTTAATACAAAGTTGACATTATTCAAAATGTCTTTGTTATGACAACTTGACATTAACCAAAAAACCATTACTGGTATAAATTTGTTATAAAAGTATTACTGATTGCACTTTAAAAATCAGGTAACTTTAAGTTATTAAAGGTAAAGTTTAAACAGTAATGATTTCCTGGTTGGTTTTCCTTATTCATGTTCATGACAGGTGTTATGTCATGTTTATGAAAGTGTCATGACAGTCTTATTCACCCCCTTTCAAATAAAGTGTTACCAAT
>NW_028263384.1:10566147-10667911 GCF_051168715.1 Poecilia mexicana | reverse complement strand
CGTCCAAACTATAAAAAACCCCGACGGTGAAGCTCTGAGTCCATCAGAGCCGCCAGCTGAAACACGTTCTGTCTGAGCGGCCACACAAAAATAAAGTCAGGAGTAATAACACTATTTTCTAATGAAGTTAATGAGCTTATGCTTATTGATAACCCGTTAGTAGGTCGCCATCTTTCTTGAAAGCAAAGTAGGTGTGACGCTAACCAACCAATTGGGGAAGTTGTAGCCTGATGACGTGCCACTCCTCATTTGCATTTATTTTTCCCCCTAAGTTTAGCGGGGAAAATAGAATGTGATAAATAAGAAAATAAGGAAATACTAAATGAATAAGGGAAATTGGAAAATGGGAAAATTAAAAGTTTTTCAAACAAAAGTTAAATGAAAAATAGGTTAAAGAAAAATGGGTACATAAAGAAGGGATATATGAGAAATTGATTAATGAAAGTGGGAAATAGAAAATCGGGTTAATGGAAAATGGTTAAATTAAAAGATAGATTAATGAAAAATGGGTAAATAGATAAAGAGATTAATGAAAAATGGGTAAATGAAAAATAGATAAAAGAAAATGGGTAAATAAAAAAAGGGATATATGAGAAATTGATTAATGAAAGTGGGAAATAGGAAAATCGGGTTAATGGAAAAAGGAAATGGAAAAATGGTTAAATTAAAAGATAGATTAATGAAAAATGGGTAAATAGATAAAGAGATTAATGAAAAATGGGTAAATGAAAAATAGATAAAAGAAAATGGGTAAATAAAAAAAGGGATATATGAGAAATTGATTAATGAAAGTGGGAAATAGGAAAATCGGGTTAATGGAAAAAGGAAATGGAAAAATGGTTAAATTAAAAGATAGATTAATGAAAAATGGGTAAATAGATAAAGAGATTAATGAAAAATGGGTAAATGAAAAATAGATAAAAGAAAATGGGTAAGTAAGAAAAGGGATATATGAGAAATTGATTAATGAAAGTGGGAAATAGCAAATCGGGTTAATGGAAATAGGAAATGGAAAAACGGTTAAATTAAAAAATAGATTAATGAAAAATGGGTAAATAGATAAAGGGATGAATGAAAAATGGACAAATGAAAAATAGATTAATGAAAAATGGGAAAATGGATAAAGGGATAAATGACAAATAGATAAATGAAAAAGAGAAATTGGGAAATTGATAATATGAAAAATAAATAAATTAAAAATTGGTTTAATGAAAAAGCTAAACTATTTATTTAACAAATTTTTTATTTATTTCACTCATTTACTTCATTTTTTGATTTATTTTACTCATTTTTTATTTATTTAACCCATTTATTTATTTATTCAATTTTGGCGCAAATGGCTTTCCATAGAGTAAAGCCGAACAGATCCGGGAAACAAACGCAGACAAAGCAGCAATGGTTCAACTGTGGGGAACCTATAAAAAATTTGTCACCATTTTGAATAAAACAAGGAACTGGAGCTTAGATGAGCGTTAATTTCTTACCTGCTGATCCACAAAACATGCACACACACTTGCAGACCGAGGAAGAGAAGGAACGCAGCGCAGTGGCGTTTTACCTATGATCACACTTGAGTTTAGATTTTCTGACCAAGATCAGCTAAAGTGCAGGGAGAGAGAACACCTACCACCAGAACATCAGTGCAACATGCACCAGCCAGTGATTTGTTGCTTTCCGCTGCCAGAGTCCACCGGACGCAAGCCACACAGTGGGGGAACAAAGACGCCTGAATGAACGCTGCAGCTCCCTTATATACACCACGCCCACTTCAAGAACCGGAACTTCTCACCTGGAAACTATTTGTGGGGAATTATGTATATTTCTATACAAGGGCGTAGGTTCGGTCTAAGTTTTGGTGGGGACCTTGGTGGGGACCTTGACACCCCCACCCCCGGCAGCACAGTGAAATGCCCAAGAGCACCGAACATTTTTGAGAAGGGGGGGAAACCACATTGGCTTAATAACCCCCTCCCCCCAACCATAACCATATCATACATCTTGTGTATACAACCAGATACAGTCATACTCAGCAGATCAGTTCAAGAACACTGGTTTGTATTCACACTAGCTTAACTTAATTTAAGACTAACACTTCAAATGCCATATTTACTGAGATAATTTCACAGTATATTTCATATCTGAGAACTAACACCTCACCTGGAGCCCTGAAGCTCCAGCCACCTCTCCATCGTTCTGCTCTGCCCCTTGCTCTGCTGTCTGAGCATCCTATGTGAAAAAATATTACATCATTAACAGACCTATTCTACCTCACATTCAGTGCTGACCTTACTAAACACCGGACTTTACAACAAATGCGTTGCGTGATAGATATCTAACTTATGGGTCCACTCACTGTACTTACAGCCGACGTAGCGAAATAACTTCTAATGTCTGTCCTTTTCTTTTTTGGTGGCGACATGGTCTCGGAGACTCAGAAGGAGACGCGTGTGCCCAGCTAGCCGCCGCCTTTTGCAGCTAATCAAAGAACGTCCGACGATTCAACTGACTCCCCCTCCCCCCCCCCGACAGCACCGTTCCGACACGGTCTCGGAGGCTCATAATAAATGTCAAACTAAGAAGCTTCCGTTCCGCGCACCGCCTGTTGCTGCTAATCAAAGATCGTAGATCCACGTTCTTTGAGCCAATATGGCAAAAATTGGTCGGGACTTTTTCATATCCCGTGAATATTGGTCGGGACATGTCCCTACCGTCCCTACCCAAACCTACGCCCATGTTTCTATACCACTACATTCGCATGTATAGTTGAGGTCGACAACTGACGGTGGATCAACCATAAAACAACCATCCAATTCTAACCATTGAAACTCTGTCAATGAATCAGTGTTGTTTTGTGGTTGAAATCTAATGAATGAAATGCCGAGGTCTGATCAATGTTGAATCGATGTCAGCTGTTTTGCCACACACCTTCTTCCCCTCCTCTCCTCCTCATCAGAGCTCTGGGTGAGAGCATTTTATTACTGAGCGGGGGTTCTCACATTTTTAATAACACTGTAGAGGATAGTGAGTGGTGATTCCTTTCTGTACATTTTCTTACTTGTTAATAAAAATTCTTACTGTTTGTCTGTGATATATTGACACGAAAACATCTACAGCTTACTACAAGGAGTGGAGCGGTCCACCCTGACCATTTACATGAGTGGGATGTCCCAAACACACAGCCACTTCACTGTTGGCTTGTTTGCAAAAGATGTTAATTCAATGTTGAATTATGATCACAAAGGTTGAATTTATGGTTAAGGTCAACGACAGAAGCCGGATCAACCATCAAACAACCATTCAATTCTAGCCAATTAACTAACGTTGAAACTGTGTCATTGAATCAATGTTGTTTTGCAGTTGACATCAAATAAATGAAATGTCATTTATCTATTGATTGAAATGCCAACATCGAATCCAGTGTTTTTCAGCACCGGTCCACCAGGCACACTGCCTCACAAGTTTTTTCCTCATTTCCCAATTCAGCATACATGATTTTAATTGACATCTGATTAACAGGGTTTTGCTGAACTGAAAACACGCAGGTCAGTTTGCCTTGAGGATAAGGTTTGGGGAAGAACTAGTAATCTAAACGTTCAATAAATGTAAGCTGTTTTTTTGCACCCCTCCACCACCACCCGTCATTCGAACGCCCAACCCCCTTCCCTCCACCCGCCAAAGACACACACACACCCCTTTCCCCCTTCGAACCCAATCGAACCGTTATACCTAGGATTTCTGTCGGCTAATGTGTGGTCTCTCAGGTTTTGAAAATGGGCCGACAATCAGCCGACAGTTCTAAGATAGTGTAGTGTGCGCTGGACACTACACTATATATTCAGGCTCATGCAGCTTCATCTTCTTCTTGCTTTTGTTCTTAATGGGTGTAAGTACACTATTGTCACAAAAAGTTGTTTTAAGATGCTTTTTGGCTAGAAAGTAGCCTTCATAGCTTCATTTACGCACTTAGTTCATGCAGTTTCTTTGAAATATACTCCGGAGTTTTCGGAGTAGTGTAGCTGCGCAAACGGGGCCAGGCAGCTCCAGGCTCAGCGACCAGGTGGAGTGTATTTACCCCACTAACCGTGCCCTTACAAAAAAATCCCATGAAAATCACATGTGATTCACATGTGAAAGTCACATGTGATCTGTCAAAGAGCAGTGGAGTTTTGAGAATCTGCATCTTCACATCGGCTGCTGTGGCCTTGGTGACGACTGAGGATCTGCATCCTTCACATCCCAGAGGACCATCTTCTCGTTCCAGAGGATGACGACGCAGACCTGCAGAAGGGTGTTGGGTTCCCAGCATGTGAAAGGTCTGACCTCGAGGAGGGGGTGTCGAGAAAAGTCGAGCGCAGCCCACTTCCCCATGCTGGAGATTTTAGTTTAATAATAACAATAAATAAAGTTATCTTTAAAACTGATTACACACGTGACATCAAGACCCAACAGTAGAGTCAGACGGTAATAAAATTAATCTGGTTGTGTGTGTTGTTATTGTGTCCTGCTTTAATTCTACTTTTTTCTATTTAATCATAAAAAATCATAGGCAGAAGGAGAGTTATGAAACAGGAAGAGCAGGTTTCCTGAAAAAAGGGGAAGTTTCCAGCCTGCAGTGATTAAAAATAGTTCAGACTGCTCATTTTGAGCACTAAAGGTTTAAGGAATAAAATCTAGACATTTTGAGGAATTGGATAAAACCCAGAGTAAAATACTTAAATTAATAATGATAACTTATGATTAAACCAATAATTAATATTGGTTTAACCAGTGGTTGGTGTTGGTTTGATTATAAGAATATTTACACTTACTCTTAAACTTATGGAAGTACTTAAAGGTGAAAGAAGTAATTGTAACATGGTGTCAAATAATTAGAATAATGAATTATTCTTGGTTTTGTTGAGATGCTTTACCAAGGCCGAGAAAGAGTCACACGCTGTTAGACAAAGGGCCCATAGTAAAGAGTTATATTTTTTGATTCTGTTAGACACCAAGGTCAATTTCTCACGAGAAACAGAAACTTATCAGGCCACAGAGGCATGGTGTGATTTCAGGGAGTGTCTTCCGTCCATATAATCAGCTACCCTCCTCTTTCTCCTCAGACGCTGCACAGACTTTTTTAGAAACTCTTCTCGGATGTAATGGTAAAGTGTCTCCTTTCAGCGCTGAAAGTTAATAAAATAAGTAAAGTCTGAATGCTTTTCTTGGCTGATTTTATGCTCCGTGTGTCAATACAAATTATGATTCATCGATTGAGATTCTCGTTCTCAACAGTTTCTTTTCAGAAATGTCTGTAATAACACATTATGATTATAAGAGTAACTAATAAGTAATGGTTATTATAATATTATAAGTGAATGCTAAATCAGAGAAACTAAGGGGTTATAAATGTGATTTTGACATTGAACTTGAAATGGTGTAAAATGTGTAACTGTAACTAAAGGTCACTGATGTTGTGTTGGAGGTAGATGGTAGGTGAAAGGTCAGGGGAAAGAGGAACTGATGGGAGAGCGGAGGTGACCAACGCCTTATTGCTAAACTTAAAACTTACCTAAGAAAAGGTTAGACACAAGAGAGCTGTTGAGCAACCCTGGGACACTGGTACAGACATCAGGTCATGTCCAAAGATGGTGGTGGATATGAGATTATCGGTCCAAGCAGTCAGCCAATGAAACAGGCACAGCAACAAAGCTAGCCAATGCAAATGCACCAAAAGGGTGGATAAACCCTTTATAAGGTGAGCGCAAAAGAGGAGTCTTTGGTTGGATCCTTCAGGCAGCTTCGAGCCAAGATCGAGATGGACAAAGAACTCTGCAGCTGAAGAAGAGCCGGAGCCACAGAGCCGAAGACTGTTCTGCACATGGGGACCAACCCGTTAGCCCCGCAGCATGTGGCTTCAAATTGCACTTCTCTCATCAGCTGGGTTCGAGACCCCAAAGACAAAGACCAAGGCAAAGATGAAGATAAAGACAAAGGCAAAGGACAAAGGCAAAGAGGAAGAACTGGTGTGTTCCTTCCGTGAGACCAGCTCATCTACATCTCGAAGGACCAGAAAGATCGTGAGACGAAGAGAAAGGAGCTACAGAGCTGCAAGACAAGAAGGAGAGGACCGCTACGCGCATGAGGAAGTCACCCTGAGGCCTGAGATCTGCCGCTCTGACTCAGTACTCTTCCTGTACTGGGAGCCTCCTGCTGCTGCAACACCTTTTTCATCATCAGGCCAGTTCTGGGGTTCAAAATGCCAAATTCCGTCCGTCTCTCTCAAAGTTTTCCTTTTTTAGTTCACAGTGTCAGCATTAGGGAAAGATAGGCTAGATTATTAACTTATTTGATTATTTCTGTTACTGATTTAAGCTGTACTGACCCTTGCAAAACTGCCTTACTAATAAAATATTTAGCATTAAGAAAATCTAAAAGATGTTGTGGACATTCAGTTAATGAGTCACCTTAAAGTTCTTTGATGGTTGTAAAATAGCTATGAAGTTTGATTCTGGGAGGAGAAAGTGGAAAATGTTTTATAGGTTGCTTTTAGCCAAAACTAAAACAACACCCTTGGGACTCGCCCGAGTCACTAAAACCAAACTGGTTCAGTAACAAGTGCAAGTTGTAATAAGAGAAAGAGCGACCGTTAACAGGTGTGCTCTGTGAAACTAGCTGATTCTGGGCTGCTCTATCTGGCTAGTTCACAGGGTGAAAAAGGGTGGGACATCTGGATGGAGGTCGTAAGAAGCCAGGCTAGTCTTTCTCGCACCCAGCTTAAACAGAGTTTACTTCAGTTCTGGGTAGGGTAAATCTCGGCAGATTTAGGAAACTCAATTCACCCGTTAGACGGAGAGCTGGGAGCAACATCTCCCTCCTCTCAGAAGAGGAAGTAGAGAGAGAGAAGGGGGGGGGGGTGCTGTGCAACAACAGATCACATAAATTTTGACATGTGAATGATGTGAATCACACATGAAAGCACACATATGCGTGTGATTTTGGAATGTTTCGTGGTGAAATCACATTTGATTCACACATTTCCACGTGATTACATGTGGAAATATGTGACCCCATGTGAATTTCAAGGGATTTTTTTGTAAGGGAATGTAAATAGTTATCAGCATTTCCTGTATGCTTGCCTTTGTATTAAAGTGTTAAATGGACCTTCTCCTCCTCCTTTAATGTATTTTGTTAAAAAAAAAAAAAAAAAAAACATGGAGGACATATGGAAGACCACATATATACGTGTGTGTGTGTGTGTGTCTTGGATTTTGCTTCGTACTATTATTCTCTTGGTATTTAACTGATTTTTTCCCCCGTCAAACTTAATTGTATTTATTCTGTCATTTAAATATCTATGATGTAATTATTGTGAAGCACTTTGGTCAGTTTGGATTATTATAAATAATCCTAACTAATTAATAAACTTTAGTATACTTTTAATTTGTCTAGTCAAGTTATAGCAAATTGTGAAGTGTATATGTTACACTTTAAGAACACTTGAATAGTGTACAAACACTTTAAGAATATAAATGAACTCTTTTACCAATATAATTTGACTCTTTCAAGAGTGATAGAGCACAAAATAAATTCTTAGTCTAAACTATATGATATGGAGTACAATGTGCCATGGAAAATAGAGTTTATCCATCACAAAAACAGAGATAATTTTAGCTTTAAAGAGTTGATTTTTGACACTTGTATTATTGTGTATTATAGGTCTAAATGCTCTTACAAAGATACATTAGAAACATTAACTCTTAGATTAAAAATAATACATGAATGAGCAAACAGAAATTCCAAGTATACTTTATTTTAGTTTGCAGCAGTAACTGAAGCAAATTAAAGGACATCCCTAATATAAACATCCCATTTTAAATACAAGAATTGTCTAAACATCTAGCACTGGACTGCACCATAGTCATTAGTGATTATGAACAAGGACAACCCCAATTAACAAAATGTGACAGTGTAAAAATGACGTGCTTCAAAAGGTACACTTTAACAGTATTGTGTAATTTTTTTCCTACAACATAAACATCTAAGTTTTTCAAACAAGTTAATGTGAAACATACCTTTTCTACAAGAACCTACAAGAGCAAATCCTGTCTCAATATCTTCTACAACTCCATGTACATAGGAACCACATACAGATCTTAATATTCCATCTTCAAACTTGGAACCCACAATGAGACCAAAATACTCCATGGCATCACATGCAACCCACGATATTACATCAACATCACAATTCATGTCAGCATTAATGTTTTCTGCCACAATGTCCTCAATTGTTTACTCACTTTCTCACTGTCTTCCATAAGCAATGCAGTTAAAACACAACTCTCAGTGGTATGGTATTGCAATCTGTTTTGGGGGCATTGGTGCACATACTGTTCAATGAAGAGTTCATCAGAAGCTGAAATTTAAGACTTAGCCTTGCAGGGAATGAGTTGACGATCTACAACTATGGAGTAGTCATTGATGGTGAAATGCTCCAACCGCTAAAACGTAGTAGGGCTGCTTCCCCTGGACTGAGCTTGTCATCTCTTGAAGGCTGCGGCATGACAAATAAATTTTTCAGTGGAACAAAAGTAAATCAGATAATAGCATTTCAACTTTGTGGTAAGACACACTTTACTAAAAATTGGGTTGACTTACTTTGTGAAACTGGACATCTTGGCTCAGAGCTTCTTGAACAGATCTTCACAACCCTCTTCTCCCTCTGGGTGGTGGAGGCAGGAGGTACATAAACAGCAACAGTAATAAAAAAAATCTTTATTAAAATACAAGTTGAATGACCAAACTTCATTCAGAAACTATTCCCACATAATTGCATATAAAAGTGATTTTATATAAATAGTGAAAATATCACCTCTTTGGACTGCGAGAAAATGTCATCACTTGAATCTCTTCTTGGAGATGTCATCAAGATGTCATCATCATTCAGAGGACATGAACAACAGCTCACTGATGAACGTGATGAGAAAGTGTCTGTGCATAAAGACTCCTCTGCAGATTCTAAGGAGAAACCAGAAATACAAAGAGACAATGGACCACCATTAAGAAAATAAATTTAAAATATGCTAGTTTTTAGACTTGATTATATGTTCAAAATATTTAACAAAATTAATAGTGTTTTAAATGAGAAAATTCGGCTCCAAATTATCCATGGTTCAATCAGCGTAATCTCTTATGTAGGATATTTCTATTGAAATATAATACATTAAGTTGAATTAAATAATTTAGCTTGTAGTTCTCTATAATTAAAAACACAACTAGTTTCTCTGTGGACTGAGCAGGCATTCACAGGGGGTCGTGGCTCTGTGTGTGAGTTTAACCTTTTGACCACCTTGATAAGATTTAACAGCTGGTGTAAAACAATCTGGCCTTATCACCAGAGCAGAGCTTCCTCTCTGGTAGGCTTATAAAAAACACCTGTCTCCACTCAAAAGAAAATAACACTTCTTTGATCTTAAAAAGAAGTGTTACCATGTTCCAGGCTTTTACTGGAACATGGTAAACTAGATTAAATGAACTTTGCTAAAGACAGTCCCCTAATTTGAATACATCAGAGAAGGGAAACACGCCCTCCTTTAAAAGTATAGGACCCAGAACCTTAATTCAGATTGCTCCGGGATTTCCCGTGATGCTGTTGGTGAAATGGTTCCCCATAAGTTTGTCTTGATGTGTGGATGTGTTGTTGGGGATTTTTGTGGGTGTATCTATGTATGGGGGCGTTCCCTTTGAGAGGTGCAGCCAGCTGCATGTCACATGGCTTCAGCCAGACAGAGTTAGATTCATGTCACCCGTGTGTTCTATCAATCCAGTTCCATCTGCATTCATCTTTGCCCTGACGAAGTATTGTAGGTACGTTGAGTTCAATATATTGTTGTGCATCATTATTTTTATGTTATTTCTGGTTGTTGAAATGGATGTAAATATTTTTGGATGTTTATTGTAAGTTTGCACAACTTTGCTAATTCATTTGGGGCAGTATTTAATGTAGCTACGTTAAACTTATATGTACATGTTTACAAAAGACTGTGAAAGTGATGTATTCCTTTTTGTTTGTATTTTAGTTTCACACTTCCTTGGAGTCAATAAACCTGTGGATAAAAGGTCAACTTTCCTCAGAGTCTTGATATAAGGAAGAGTTTAGCTGTACTGTCTAGTTGCATTTCATATGGCGAAGGCAGTATAGTGAAACTACAGCTTCTCTACGGGCTAGACATCGCAGTTCCAGCTGGAAGACTTGAATACGCATCGTACCCAGCCAGTGAATTATTACAACGTTCACGTCTCTAAATCACAACAAGTAATTATGACAGAGGAAGCTGCAACGTGGGAGACACGATCTCAAGCTTCATGCTCTTCAGTACAGTCAAGAGCGTCTACTACAGTCTGCTGCTGCTAAAGCAAGAGCAAAAGCGGAAGCAGCAAAAGCACGCCTCGCTTTTGCCGAAGAGGAGGCTAACTTAAAACTGCAAAAGGCTAAATTGGAAGCATCAATGGACATTCTGAGCATAAAGAAGGAAACCGCTGCAGCTGTCGCTGAAGCCGAAGCACTTGAAGCAGCTGCTGATTTGAAGAAAAATCCATCAGGTAATCAGCTTAACTGGGAAATATCTTCCTTAGAAGCCACCAAACGAACGAAAGAGTACGTTCTCAACCAAGGTCAACAGTTGGATGCAGATAAACAACTCACACTTCCCTCAAAGCCACAGCCAGATGCTGATGCTTCACCTATGCCTGTAAATCTTATGCCAGACGCTAAGCCCTTCATTCCAAAGAAAGATAATTCTGGATCCCAGTTATTTTGCCAGACTCCACATCAGCAACTCACTCATGAGAAAAGCACAGTTCGACCAGAGCATGATCATTTTACTCCAATACGACCCTCCACGCCACAAGTGAACGTCAGTGATCATCCCCCTCGTTTATCACTTTCAAATCCTAAAGTTGACGATTTGAACGTGAATGACTTCGTTCGCTATCTGGCTCGACAGGAACTGGTGTCTACAGGTTTACTCAAGTTTAATGATAAACCTCAGAATTACAGGGCTTGGAAACGATCATTTCAGTCTGCCATCCATGGTTTACATTTGACATCCAGTGAGGAGATGGATCTTCTGCTGAAGTGGCTAGGCAAAGATTCAGCCGAACATGTAGAACAAATTAGAGCAATCCACATAAACCGCCCAGACGCAGGACTGGCTATGATTTGGAACCGGCTTGACCAAACATATGGTTCTGCGGAAATTATAGAAGACGCCCTCTTCAAACGAATTGAGACGTTTCCCAAAATAACGAACCAAGATTTTTCCAAGTTAATCAAGTTGAGTGATTTACTAAGTGAACTCTTGGCAGCTAAGGATGAAGGAGACTTACCTGGACTCACCTTCCTTGACACGGCAAGAGGCATCAATCCGATCCTGCGAAAGCTGCCATTTAACCTACAGGAAAAATGGGCATCAGTAGGTTCATTGTACAAGCAAAGATATCAGGTCCCATATCCACCATTTGGTTACTTCGTGGATTTCATCAGTCAAGAAGCAAGCATTAGGAACGACCCAAGTTTCAATCTCAACACTCAAGAGGAGGTTGCTCCAAAGGCTGAGCGGACAGCTTGGAAATCGAACAGACACAGAGAGGTTTCTACTCACAAAACCGAAGTTACCTCAAATGCAAACGAGGTCTTTTCAAAATCTGACGATTGCAACAAAATGTGTCTTCTGCATAAAAAGCCACATCCTCTGCGCAAATGTCGAGCATTTAGGGAGAAGACCATTGAAGATCGTAAGAACTTCTTGAAGGAAAATCATGTTTGCTTTAAATGTTGCTCCTCCACACTGCATGTCGCAAAAAACTGCACAGCTAAAATCCTGTGCGCAGAATGCAACAGCGAAAGGCATCCCACAGTGCTTCACCCTGGGCCACCACCTTGGGCAGCAGAAGTAGATCCTCCATCAAGGCACGGCGGGGAGGTTGAAACCCCCGTTCAATCACAGGTCAATGCCCAGTGCACTCAAGTTTGTGGTGGAGATCTTGCTGAGAAATCATGCTCTAAAATAAGCCTAGTAAAGGTTTATCCATCTGGGTCTAGGGACAAGGCTACGACAGTCTACGCCATCTTAGACGAACAAAGCAACCGTTCATTAGTTACCTCACAGTTCTTTGAGGTCTTCAGTGATACAAGTTCAAGTTCTCCTTACACCTTGAGAACATGTGCTGGAGTGAAGCAAGTATCAGGAAGAAGAGCTACCGGCTACGAAGTGGAATCTCTGGATGGAACTGTCCGTCTCCCATTACCAAGTCTTATAGAGTGTAATGACATCCCAAACAATAGAGACGAGATTCCAACTCCCGATGTAGCACTCCACCATCCTCATCTTAAGTCACTGGCGCACCTGATCCCAGAGGTTGATCCAAAAGCACCAATCATGCTTCTTCTGGGCCGTGACATTCTACGTGTTCACAAAGTCCGCAAACAGGTGAACGGCAAACACAACCTGCCCTACGCACAGAAGCTGGATTTGGGGTGGGTGATAGTGGGCAACGTATGCCTGGGCAACGTGCACAAACCACCAACAGTTTGTACCTTCTTCACCACTGCTTCTGATATTGGACGTCCAACACTTTTCCAACCATGTCCAAATGTGTTTCATGTTAAGGAAACATATGGTGGATTTCCAGTCAACGAACGCATTCCAGTATGCTCAGAGGAGTCATCTGTTTGTGAAGCTGACCATCTAGGATGCTCAGTGTTTCAGAGAACCAAAGATGACAACCAAGTAGCACCTTCGATTCAGAATGGGTACTTCATGAAGATAATGCAGGAAGGACTTTGCAAAGACCCAACCAATAGTTGGATAGCGCCATTGCCCTTTAAACATCCACGCCCACGGCTTCCCAATAATAGGTCTCATGCGCTGAAGCGTCTCACATCTCTCAGACGCAACCTTGACAAGAAGCCTGAAATGAGAGAGCACTTCCTGAGCTTCATGGACAAAATGTTGAAGAATAACCATGCTGAGTTAGCTCCTCCACTCAGTGAAGACGAAGAAAGGTGGTACTTGCCCATATTTGGTGTTTACCACCCAAGAAAGCCAAAACAAATTCGAGTCGTCTTTGATTCGAGTTCCCAGTTTAATGGCATATCCCTCAATGATGTGCTGTTAACTGGACCTGACTTGAACAATACACTACTCGGAGTCCTGATTCGCTTCAGAGAAGAAGCAATCGCCTTCACAGCAGACATCGAGCAGATGTTCTACTGCTTTCTAGTTAAACAGGAGGACAGGAACTTTTTACGTTTCCTTTGGTTTGAAGACAATGACCTCTTGTTAAGGAAGAAATATTATCTAAAAATAGGTTAACTTTGAAAAAAAGTTTGGCTCTCTCTTCCTTTAGATCCCAGGTCCTCTCGGCAGGCCACGTGTAGGCACAAGGAAAGAACAATGCGTGTTGACATCACAGAATTACAGAATTTAATCCAATATAAGACAATGCATAAACTTAGAAGTAAGACAATGCACAAACTTACACCAGAAACTGCAGAACGACGGAGACATACATTCATTTGCCTGACATAAATGGAAAGAAGGAAAGAAAGAAAAGCAAAGACGTGCAAAGACATCTTTGGAGAATTGCAAGAGCAAATCTAAATTGTTACTTCTGTGTAGAAAGTTTTATCCTCTTGTATTTAATTTATTCAAATAAGGCGTACCTTTGCTCCTCCAACCAGGAGCTATCTCTGACCCTCTATCTGAAGCCTAAACCCCTGCCGTGTTTACAGCCCTTCACAGATGAGTGTGAAAAGCTACAACTTCCACTGTATTGTTTTCTCACAGACAAAAGGCAATTCAAACGATCCTAACAAACCATCTGCTGTAACTACAGTTAAATTAAGGTCAATAGGCCAGAATAAGTCACTGATTTAAAACCACAATTTAGGCCATTTGAATCAAGACATGTTAAGTTTTAAAACTAGCTTATTTTAAATTTATTTTCTCAACAGTTCCCTCTTTTAATCTCTTAATAGAGATTACACTCTAAAATATAAATTTAAAATATACTATGTGATAGTATAAGCCTAAATTCAGAAAGACCATATTATAGCTGATAAATTACGCCCCTCTTTTTGCATGCAACCTTCTACATAACATTTGTTGTTAAAATGTTGGGATATTCATTGCAAATAAAATCAGACAGCAAAATCATATAAAGGATTAAAATCCTAAAATAAATGTTCAAAATGTCTAGCCCATAGTCATATCTTACCAAAAGATGATGCATAAATTTATCAATACTTAACAGAAACTTTACCACAAATCTTAACGTTATACTTAAAATGATATTTTAGAAAAGTCAATCATATTCCTGATGTAAATAGGATGTTACACAAATATTTGTCCAAAATTATCCCTGCAATAAATGAGCAAGTTAGATACAAAATACTGCATATAAAAGACTTACAAACTATCAATAAACCTCCAGTTGAATAGTTTTTGTACAATTTTTTTTTTTTTTTTTTTTTTTTAACATATCTTCATTTTGTGTCCGTGTTCCTTGATGCTCCTTGAAGTAAGATGAGTTCGTTGGCACGTCGTAGATGAAAGATGAAAACTTGTTAATAGGAAAAACAAAGATGATCCTCTCGTCTCCAGCAGCTCATTTTCCTGATAGTTTTGAACTCAGGGTCGTCAGCTCAGTAACCGATGCTCACCTATTTAGGGATTATTATGCCCAGAATTTGGTGAGTTTAACAAAGAGGCCGTTCCCTCTTTTCCAATTTGATGACATCAAAAGCAGAGTAGAATGAAAGAAATCCTGATGAACATCTAGGTGTGAGGTCGTCCTCTGGCCAGGGAAGATCCTCAGTCACACCAGGTTGTGGTCCTTTGTTATCCAATGAGGTTATCAGCTGGTCGGTGTACTGGAACAGAGTCCGTCACCAATCTAGAGCTCCTTAATGTATTTTAAAATAAAATAAGTAATTCCTTCCAATTTGAATTAATGTTTTATTTGCACTGATTTTATTAATACTCTAATTATTCCTTATTGTTTCAAGTCATATATTGGTCTTGTTATCAAATCTTATTTTAATAGTTACTTCATTGTATTATCAGGAAGGAAAAGATTTTGTGGTAGCTTTTAGTTTTATTTATTTCTCTTTAAAACTTCATTTCAAATTATCATTTATTTCCTTATGTTAAGTCTCTTCCAGTAATTTTCCTTTTGTATTATAAATCTGCTCCTTTAGAGCTGCATTTTATCAATCCTTTGACCCTCTTTTTATAAAAAGGCCTACATCAGAGAAATAAATGTTTTCCCATTGTGTTGAACCCAAACCTTAACCATATTTTAGAAGCAGTTCCATAATTGTTCATTTGTAAATCTCCAATTTAGACCAATTTAATTTCAATCATCATATTTTCTACTTTAAAACCTTAAAGAATGATCAGCCTGTTTTACATGAGTAAAGTTAACCGTGTCACTAAATATCAAAATGACTTACTTTATTCCAATCATAGTTTTAAATCCCAAAATTTCAACCATTTTTACTTTTGATCCATTTATTCTTTTGAAAACCTATTTATATTTAATTGGATAATGAATTACCCTTTTTATAGTGTTTATCAATTATCAATGCATTTTCAGTTTTGGGGAGAGATTCGATACAACTAAGTTTATTAAATGATGTAAATATTTAGCTTAGACCTTCCTGGATGTCTTAGTTAAACAACTTATTTTAAATCATATGAATAGAGATTCAACAATCCAACAATCACCTTCCTTGTTTTAAGAAACACTGTTTTATGTAAATAATTTGATAGGTAATATTTAGTTTAGTGTATTCAATTTATAAATTTTAGTTATTCCATATCCAAATAGTTAGCTCATATTTAATGAATTTTGATTTAACTTCAATAACCTCTTTTTCCGAAAAGTAAAGAGAGATCCAAACTAAAAATTTGCTTATTAGATCAATTCCATTCATCTCCCCCTGTTTCTATAACAGAACAAATGTTCTGTCATAGAATACAATAAAAATCCCATACAACTCATTGAGATAAAATCTGCCATCACCACTAACTTTAGCATCATATAACACAGTTGGATGCAATTTAAACATGGTGTCCCAGATGCTGTTACAATCTGCACACCTCAAATAAAGAATTTAATGTTTGATTAAATTTATGAAATCAACACAGAACTTGGTGTCATTAGCTCAGTAAGCTCCACAGACACTCATCAATCCACTTTAACACCTGAATTTTAAATTCCATTTAAATTTAAATTTAGTTTTCACTGAATGGTAGCCTGATCCTATGCAAATAAAATTTAGATCATCTTCCTTAGTAGATGAAACGTAACACACAATGAAACTCAGCTATGGTTAAGAAAAACTTTTGTAATTGTAATAGTTCCCTTCCCATTCCTGTTTTAGGAAGGAAGGGAAAAACACATTAGCATTTTGTGAGACAAACAGAGTGAATCATGGAGGAAGTTAATGCATTTCCAAGAAATGCAGAGAGTCGTAACCGCTGGGTCACACGAACCCTCAAACTGCATTGTAAAACCTCTGACACCAGGAGATGGGGTGTCCTCAACACTTAGCATTTCACTGCAGGGGTTCAGGACGTGAAGGCAACAGGCCGCATCAGTGCTATAACTAAACTAAGGAGAGAACAATGGCATCACACACTACAAAAATTTAAAAAGAACTTATTCACCACCACCAAGTTTTGTTGGCATCCATTTCGTCTCCAACCTGCAGACTGAAGGGAACCCCAGGAGTGGGCTTTGGCGCTCAGGTCACATGATCAGAGGTGAGAATCCAGGATCAAACATGAGAACACACAACAGGACCACTGCTGAGCGACTTGCCATGCCCCAATTCTTTTCTGCTGTATGAGAAGGTGTCCAGAGTAGCAGTCATTCCCGCAGTGCAGAAACATCTGGATACAGTCCCTGTTTGATGAACTTTGGTCAGCCTTTCGTAGTCGACAGAGCAGGACGTAGAAACCAGCAGATCAGTCATCCTCTGAAACCCCGTCTGGGTTTGGACAACAAGCTTTGATCTTTGTGGTCCCGACTCCCTGCTGATTCCAGGCCGTAGAAGACTCTCACAGATAACGCCTGAGTCCCTTTTGTTTTCAGCCAGGTGTGAAACGCAACACTCAAAGCAGACATCTGTTGCCAAGTCCTGTGAGCAGCAGTTTGCCCCCACGCGACAACACAGTTCATCTTCACTGACCTTAGTAATCTTTCAACAGTTTTTGGCTTTCATACAGCAGTCCAGCAGAAGATGGGCACAGTTCAGCATCGTCATGTCTTTGTTCAGCAGCAACAACAGCGGCCCGATGCGGTAATCAAGAAGATCCTTTCTAATCACATCGTCCCATGATCTCTGAGCTTGAAAGACCCTGCCCCCAAGATTGCCATCAAGTCAGAAGGAAGGAAAACTGCCAGAGAAAAATAATACAAAGTAATTAAAAAAAAAATCAAAACTTATATATGCCACAATTTGTTACTTTCACTATATAAATAAAATTTTATTTTATCTTGTGATGCATCCTCCTTTGTGGCTCTAGATTTGTTGTTACAGCACAAACGGCCAACTGCCTCAAGTCCTGAACTGCAAAAGAATAAACATAGAAATGTATTAAAACATTCCACCATCAGACGTGCCAGAATTAAGAAAATAAAGACACTTACTGTTCAAAATCAATAGACGTCAATACCTCGATGACATTCACTCTGTTTGTGCCAAATATCAACTACAAATTTTAAAATCACAACCTCACAAACTCATTAAAGAATTAGAATAAAATCTAGAATGTCCCAGTACTGACACTTATAAAAGTTGTGATTGAATTGCACTTTGTCAAATAATTATGAATTTCATATTGTTCTACTAAATACTAAACATCCTTATCATTGTCCCACGCTTCAAGACAAAGTCCTATTTTAAAATTTCAGAAATTATTCACATTTCATTTGAATTTCATAGCAGTTTCAACCAAAATTTTCCTCAAAATTCACAATTTACACCCAACTGTATATAATTAAAGTCAGCAGTGATGCAGAAATCTATCAACAATTTGAAATGTAAATAAACATGACATAGATGTTGTTTAAAGCTGTTCAATTTTAGTGACTCTACATTAAAGAAATCCATAATTCACTATTGTTGAATGAACAACTCAATATTATTGATTAACAAGTTTACAATTAACCGTATCCAAAAATTTACCAGGAATTAGGGTCTACTTCACCTTCTCCCCCTGTTGATATAATAAAATTATCATTTTGAAAACAATTTTGAATCTATGTCACTGTTATATAATCATTTGCTGAAAAACCAAAATATTATAAGACGTTCCACCATTTCTCCAAATCTTCCATCTAGTATTCAAAATAGACTGGGATGTTTCAAATTTCAAAGTTCTATCAGTAATATCTTATCTTTATAATATCCCCCTGTGTTTTTCTTATTTCCAAAAAGAAAAACAATTTAGAGGTGGAAAACCAAAATAGGGGACTTTCCCCATTGTGCTAAAATTTCAACATGTCCAATCAGTTACCCATGTGACATATAAACCAAGTCAATTTAGTTAGAAGTTAGGTTAGTTTGTTAGTGTTGTTAGTCAAAGTGGATGAGACAGTTTCCTAATAACTACATTTATCTGCTTTAAGCCAAGGCTGAATTCTCGTTTCGTATCAATTCTACTGCACAAGCAGACGATTCAGCTTTAACCAGATCGTGATACCAAAATATGTAATCGTCATTACCTTAAAATTGTCCGTAAAACAGTAATAAAAGTATATTTATGAAACAAAACCTTTACTGTCCCTAAATAGTTTAAAATAAGAAAATATCACACAGCTACTCACTAAAGTGACGTCATATTTACAAAGCGCTTCCTAAAACCCAGCAAAGGCCATCTGCACACACATTCATTCTCATTCATACTCAAGCAGACTCTTCAACACCCCATTGTAAGAAAGATGCAGGATGCTACCCCAGATCAAGCTGACCAAACAAAGTGAGGTGTGATCCTCCCCCAACACTGCCGTGAGAGCAGGAACATGACCCCATTCTAAGCATCTGAAGGGAGCTGTACATTAGTTGACCTGTAATGTAACCAATATATTTTCGAATTCTTCAGAAACTCTGGGAAAACACATTAAATAGTGTAATTCACTTACAGCAACTGAAAAGATTCCCATGTTCACATGTAATTTGTTCGTCACACTCCAATGTGTGAAATAAAGATATTTGTGAACCATAAAGGTAGAACTTCCCAATTTGTACTGAATCCATCGTCCAAACACATATTTACCCAAATTTCAAACCAAAATTCATCATTCATCATTCACAATTATTATAAGGCCATGCCTGAAAGAAACATAATTATCCAACAGTTCTAATGTTGTTCAGTTTTGAGTGAACCTGTTTCAAAAACTCCATGTTATACACACAACCTTATTTCATGATAGCCCACTGTTATTAAATGGCTACCCAGTAACTAGACCCCCTGTAGGAAAGTCCCAAAAACCGTTCATATGGTCATGAAATAAGAAAAAATGGGCTGCACACGAAGATCATCCTACAAGAAACAAAGTAATTCATTAGTGTTCCAACATGTCCCACATTAACAGTGTAAAAAACACTGTCAAGGAGAAAAACATCACATGTTCTCGTTTTGTTCTCTTGTTCCAATCAGTGAGGGTGTTCCATCCTGTGTCAGAAAACCTAGAAATTGAAGTGATTGTCAATGTTACAATATTATAAAAAGCAATGAAATCATTCCAGTGCTCCAGCCTGGAACTGATGCCACACATTTCTCCCGCTGAGAAAGTAAAAACATCTGTAAATCTGTCATTTTGTACTTTTCATTTCAACATAAAACACAGTTCTAAAAGAAATTCACATCAAATTCCAAGAATCCTGAAAAAGTGAGCTGGAAATGTCAGTTCTAACAGAACTGAAGCACTCCCAAAATGCAAATGGAGTGGTCAATCAGGCCCCCTGCTCTGTGAAACAAAACCTGTAACCAAAATGGAGAAGAAATCTCTGTCCCACAGAAGCATGAGTTAACAGAAACACAGCAACATAACATCCAGCAAAACAGACAAACACATAAGACACAAATCACTTTTGCACAATCTCAGCACAACTCAGACAGAGACAGACAGCAGCGCGCGGTGAAACATAAAATGGCGGAAGACAGACACAAAATCAGTAATAGATCAACCGCAGCCAAGCACAGATACACAGACGACGTCGTAGTTCAGCCAAGAAAAGACAGGAAGAAAAGAAAATGTCAGGCGCCGGCTCAAAAGAACGTATGATGCATCTTATAATCTTCCAACTTCACTTTTACAATCTCCTTTATTTTCATTTCAACTTCTTAGTCCTTAAGGTGATTCAACCTATACCAAATTAAATAACTTATCTCAGTCCTTCAAGGTGATACAACCTGTTTTCAGTCCTTTATACTCTTGGCAACTCAATTCAGAGTCCCAGAGAAGGGTGATTCAACCCGCTTCAGTCCTTTTACTCCTGGAGTAGGGTGATCCAACCTGCTTCAGTCCTTTTACTCCTGAGTAAGGTGATTCAACCCGCTTCTATCCTATTAATCCCAAACCAGTCCAATTATAAGTCCACTGGAGATGAGCCATAATCTCCGGGCCGATACAAGCCCACACTATCTGAATACACAAAGACCCAAATTCTTTTAAAGAGGTACGGGACGACTCTCAGGGCAAAGAATTCAAAAGAAACCCAGCTTTAGCAGAGGTAGCGCAAAGTCCTGCTGCTTGGAACAGCCACGAACCCCCGTTTGTGTATTTTCTCTTCAAACTACAGACTCTTTTAGGAGGGATTTTATATACCGCTGCAGTTTCCAAACTCTGTGAGGCCGCACACACCAAAAGCAATCAGCGACGGTCCAACGACACAGCGCTTCAGACAACCAAAAAACAATTAAATAGTGTCTTACCACACCGAAGCGTCGGGCCGAAACGGATCAATCAGGACCAAACAGCCGCCCACCGAGATTCCAGAACCGGCACGAGCCCCCAAATGTTAAGGAAGAAATTCCTAAAAATAGGTTAACTTTGAAAAAAAAGTTTGGCTCTCTCTTCCTTTAGATCCCAGGTCCTCTCGGCAGGCCACGTGTAGGCACAAGGAAACAACAATGCGTGTTGACATCACAGAATTACAGAATTTAATCCAATATAAGACAATGCATAAACTTAGAAGTAAGACAATGCACAAACTTACACCAGAAACTGCAGAACGACGGAGACATACATTCATTTGCCTGACATAAATGGAAAGAAGGAAAGAAAGAAAAGCAAAGACGTGCAAAGACATCTTTGGAGAATTGCAAGAGCAAATCTAAATTGTTACTTCTGTGTAGAAAGTTTTATCCTCTTGTATTTAATTTATTCAAATAAGGCGTACCTTTGCTCCTCCAACCAGGAGCTATCTCTGACCCTCTATCTGAAGCCTAAACCCCTGCCGTGTTTACAGCCCTTCACAGATGAGTGTGAAAAGCTACAACTTCCACTGTATTGTTTTCTCACAGACAAAAGGCAATTCAAACGATCCTAACAAACCATCTGCTGTAACTACAGTTAAATTAAGGTCAATAGGCCAGAATAAGTCACTGATTTAAAACCACAATTTAGGCCATTTGAATCAAGACATGTTAAGTTTTAAAACTAGCTTATTTTAAATTTATTTTCTCAACACTCTCCAAAGACATCGTTGAGTATCGTATGAGAGTCCATGTCTTTGGCAATAGACCGTCTCCCGCAGTGGCCATCAATGGTCTGCATCAGTCTGTTCAAGGTGGTGAGTTTCATGTCGACAGTGATGTTCAGCATTTCGTGATGCATGACTTTTATGTGGACGACGGTCTGAAGTCTCTACCCACAACTGAGGCTGCCATCAGCTTGCTCAAAAGAACACAAGATGTTCTCTCAAAGTCAAACCTGAGACTGCACAAGATCGCTGCTAACAGCAAGGAAGTCATGGAGGCTTTTCCACCATCTGATCGGGCAAGTGATTTAAAAGAGCTAGATCTTGATGTTGATCAGCTTCCAATGCAACACAGTCTTGGACTCTGCTGGAACCTCCAGACTGACTGTTTTCACTTTAGTGTCTCAAAGGAGATAAAGCCATACACTCGACGTGGCATCTTATCTACAATCAACAGTCTGTACGACCCTCTTGGTTTTGCGGCACCAATCACCATCCAAGGCAAGGCAATCTTAAGAGAGCTCACGGCAGGTGGTGGAGATTGGGACGCCCCTCTATCAAAGGAAGGGGAGGAAGCCTGGATTGCATGGAGAGCTTCTTTGACCAAACTTTCTCAACTTCCGATTCCAAGATTGTACACCGAACTGTCACCTTCAGCTGCTGACAAAAAAGATTTGTGTGTATTCTGTGATGCGTCGATTAAAGCTATTGCTGCGGTTGCATATTTGAAAGTCACAGATGATGAAGGTAACAATCAGGTTGGGTTTGTCATGGGAAAAGCCAAACTGGCCCCACGTCCAGAGCATACAATCCCCAGATTAGAGCTCTGCGCAGCGGTGCTGGCTGTTGAGCTAGCTGACCTAGTGTCTGCATAACTGAACTTTCAGCTCAACGATGTATCTTACTATACAGATAGTAAGGTTGTTTTGGGCTATGTTCACAACGAAACCAGGCGGTTCTACGTTTATGTCAGTAATCGTATACTACGGATCAGAAGATCATCTAACCCAAATCAATGGCATTTTGTACCTTCAGATCAGAACCCAGCAGATCATGCAACCCGGTTTGTTGTTGCTGGTCGACTCATACATACCAACTGGTTGGCTGGACCTAAGTTTCTCTACTCACCTGAGGTTGTGGTCTCCGAAAGAAGCTACGATCTGGTTGAGCCAGATACAGATCCTGATGTGCGACCTTTAGCATCTACTTTGACCACAACAACATCTCCTGATCATCTAGGTTCTCAACGATTTGCTAGATTTTCTTCCTGGAAGTCACTCACCTGTGCAATGGCCTGCCTTGTGCACATAGCACATCTTTTTCATCTCAAGGCAGCACGAAGCAACTCCTGCAGAGGCTGGCATTACTGCGAGTCACATGTCAGTGTTGAGGAGAGAAATCAAGCTTCAGCCATCATCATCAAATCAGTACAAGAAGAGACATATTCCCAGGAAATGAAGTGCATTCAGGAACAGAAAAGGATACCACAAAGCAGTCCTCTAAAGAACTTGGATCCTTTCATTGCCATGGACGGTCTGCTAAAGGTTGGAGGTCGCCTTCAACAGTCCAGCCTGGGTCAAAGTGAGAAAACCCCAGTGATTATACCAGCACAGCATCATATTGCCACTTTGATCATTCGACACCACCATGAGAAGGTACATCACCAGGGCCGACTCTTTACTGAAGGTGCCCTTCGGTCAGCCGGCTTCTGGATCACTGGTGGGAAGAGGAAAACAAGCAGCATTATCCATCACTGTGTGATCTGTCGACGACTCAGAGCTCCTGTTAGTGTTCAGAAAATGGCTGACCTCCCAGCAGCTCGCCTTTCTACAGATCCTCCTTTTACACATGTTGGACTTGATGTCTTTGGTCCTTGGATCATCTGCGCGCGGCGGACAAGAGGTGGTCTTTCACATACTAAGCGCTGGGCTGTAATATTCACCTGTATGAGTGTGAGAGCCATTCACATTGAAGTCATTGAATCCCTTGAATCATCCAGCTTTATCAATGCCTTCAGGCGATTCATTGCAGTTCGTGGACCAGTTAAACACATCTACTCGGATCGTGGCACAAACTTTATCGGTGCTTGTAAAGAGATGAAAATACCTTCTAACATGGACAATACCACAGTGCAAACCTACCTGTCAGATCAAGGTTGCGTGTGGACATTCAATCCTCCACATGCCTCTCATTTTGGCGGGACTTGGGAGAGGATGATCGGACTTGCAAGAAGGATTCTTGATTCTATGTTCCTCCAGATGAAAGACAAACTTACTCATGAAGTCCTGACAACATTCATGTCAGAGGTCGCTGCAATCATTAATGCTAGACCTCTAGTTCCTGTGACCACTGACCCCGATGATTCATTCATCCTAACTCCTGCTGCTTTACTCACTCAGAAAATAAACGTTCCAGCACCTGCAGGAGAGTTTGGAGCTTCAGACCTTTACAAGCGTCAGTGGCGCCAGGTCCAACATTTATCTAACACCTTCTGGGACCGATGGAGGAAACAGTTTCTCCCAACACTGCAGCCACGCAGAAAGTGGCTGGTAACTCAACCAAACATTACACCAGGAAGTGTTGTACTCCTCAAGAACATTCAGTTGGCAAGAAACGAATGGCCTCTTGGACTTGTGACACAGACTTTCCCGAGCAAAGATAGCAAAGTCAGAAAGGTAGAGGTCAAGGTCTGCAAAGCAGAAGGTTCTTCACTCTTCCTTAGGCCTGTCACAGAGATAGTGCTTCTCTTCTCTCCAAATGATTAAGGACTGTTGTAGTCTAATGTGTGGCATGGGAGCATGCCAGGCGGGGAGTGTGTTGTTGGGGATTTTTGTGGGTGTATCTATGTATGGGGGCGTTCCCTTTGAGAGGTGCAGCCAGCTGCATGTCACATGGCTTCAGCCAGACAGAGTTAGATTCATGTCACCCGTGTGTTCTATCAATCCAGTTCCATCTGCATTCATCTTTGCCCTGACGAAGTATTGTAGGTACGTTGAGTTCAATATATTGTTGTGCATCATTATTAGGCCCGAGCAGCTAAGCGCTGCGAGAGCCTATTGTTCCTGTACTGTTTCTTATTAGGCCCGAGCAGCTAAGCGCTGCGAGAGCCTATTGAAACCTTGCTGTTTCTTATTAGGCCCGAGCAGCTAAGCGCTGCGAGAGCCTATTGAAACTGTGCTGTTTATTAGGCCCGAGCAGCTAAGCGCTGCGAGAGCCTATTGTTTTCGTGCTGTTTATTATTATTATTTTTATTGTGCCAAAAGAATTGGCTTTTTGGGGGCTTTCTCATATTCAAAAACTCACCAAACTTGGCGGGGGCATAGAGCCCGTGTAAAATTTACGTATTTTAAGGTCCCCAGAAAAATCGCACAAGAAACGGCTCAAGGGCGCCACCTAGCAACTTTCAAAAGACCCTTTCCTATTCACTTACTTTATCGTAGAGACTTGAAACTTGGTACACTTGTAGAGCTCCCCAAGACACTCTGAATTTACAATTAATGTCATAGTGCAAGTATCACAGATTGTCGGCCATTTTGGATTAAAGTTCCGATTTTGACCCGATTTTGGGCGTTTGCAGGGTTCGCATTTGATCGAACTTGTCCTAGGGATTTCGATCGATCGGCTTCAAACTCGGTCAGATCGTTCATAAGGCATGGCCGATCCAAAGTTATCGTAGGTTTGCGTTTTCGGGCTTGCTGAAGGGGTCTTTCCGGGGGTCAAAGGTCACCGATTCGCCATGAAACATCAAACTGTTATAACTCTTTGAAAAAAACTCATAGAAGCACCAAACTTTCAGTGATTGATCATCATGGGATGCTCTACAATACCCAACGGTCAAATGATGACGTCACTTAGGCCACGCCCCCTGAGAACAGGAAGTGTCATTTTTTACGCTGAACGGTCGCTATCTGACCCCTTTGATCTAATCGAGGTGAAACTGTGTCCACAGACAGAAAACATGTTGGTGTGTTGAGGATTCCAAGCCAAGCTCATTTGAATCCAGCAGGTGGGAGTGGCGGCGTGGCGAAGTGACCCTAAACGCCGTGTCCTTACGTTTGGCTGTGGATTCCACAATTTTGAGGCCAGCTGCACCAAACTTGACATGACTGATCCTGGTGGGATGCCTGACGATCCTATGTTGTCATAGTCTGACGTCATCTAAGCCCCGCCCCCTCAGAACAGGAAGTGCTTTTTATTCCATGGAAAGCTGCCTTTCTGGCTCACTGCACCTAATCAACATGATTCTGTGTTGGATGACAGATAACATGTTAGTGTCACTTGCTTTAAAGCGCCAAGAGTCTTCTGTAGAGGGCGTGGCCGTGGGACCGCGGCGAAGCAGAGGTAACGCCGCCGCCATACGTTTGGCTCTAGATTCCACATCGTTCAGCCCAGCTGCACCAAACTCACTAGGATGCATCCTTATCCATCCCCGAACAGGAATCCATAACAGTCGTTGATGGGCGTGGCCTAATTTCTCTACAGCGCCCCCTAGAAATTTTTAAATGATCAGCCCCAAGCCATGCTTTAACCTAGAATTATGAAACTTGGTACACATGTGTATCATGTCAGGACCTACAAAAAAGTCTCTTGGAGCCATGGTGCAAACCCAACAGGAAGTCGGCCATTTTGGATCAAAATCAGCCATTTCCTCTTTTTCATAGACATCGCATCTGATCTATCTCCTCCTGCAGCTTTTGAGATAGAGACTTCAAACTCAGTCAGCAGAGACTTGAGACATTAAAGATGAAAAGTTATCGTAGGAATTTTTCTATGTCAAAGCATGTGGGCGTGGCTAAGTCCCAAACTTTGACTATTCGCCATGAAACATCAAGATGCAATAACTTCCACATAGAAGGTCACAGCTGCATCAGACTTCCTATATCTGACTACAGACCACCCCTCATCACATTGAGATGGTCAGTTGATGACATCACCTTAACCCCGCCCACTTCCGACAGGAAGTCACCTGTTTTTTCTATTGTATGTCTTACTTTTACTCTCTAAGTCATATGGGTTTCATCCTGTGCAGGCTGACATGAAATGACATGATGATGAACTCTCCCATGATGAACTCTACTGACCCGTGGGGGCGTGGCTAAGTCCCAAACTTTGACTATACACCATGAAACATGAATGTGAAATAACTTCCAAATGCCAGGTCAGAGCTGCATCAGACTTTCTATGTCTCATTATAGATAAGCCCTCATCACAGTTATGTGGTCGATTGATGACATCACCCTTGCCCCGCCCACTTCCGACAGGAAGTGACCTGTTTTTTCTACTGTATGTCTTACTTTTTCTCTCTAATTCTTATGGGTTTCATCCTGTCCTGACTGACATAAAATGAAATGATGATGAACTTATTGATGATGAACTCATTGATGATGTACTCTACTGACCCGTGGGGGCGTGGCAAAATGGCTGTCCCTCGTAATATGCATACGTTCGTCTCGTATTCACAAACGCATCATCCGATTTGCACTAGACATTGTATGAGTGACACTTGTGAACCTCTGAGGAGCCCAATAGAGTTTAATTGTGATTTGACTCCACTGCGCCCCCTAGGTTAATCAAACAGCTGTATCTCCTCTCTACATGGCCCGATATGCTCCAGATTTTTGGTTCATCGCCAGGGAGCTCTGCCGAAGCCGTAAAAGCGGATAGCGTGGATGAGGGCGCGCGAGCGTCGGCGGTGGCGGGCGGGTGGCGGTGCTGGTACCCCCGCGGTGGCTATAGGCCGGAGCAGCGCTAGCTGCGAGGGCCGCTTGAGGCTCCGCGGAGCTTTAATTAGGCCCGAGCAGCTAAGCGCTGCGAGAGCCTATTGAAACTGTGCTGTTTATTATTATAGTTCTTGTGCCAAAAGAATTGGCTTTTTGGGGGCTTTATCATATTCAAAAACTCACCAAACTTGGCGGGGGCATAGAGCCCGTGTAAAATTTACGTATTTTAAGGTCCCCAGAAAAATCGCACAAGAAACGGCTCAAGGGCGCCACCTAGCAACTTTCAAAAGACCCTTTCCTATTCACTTACTTTATCGTAGAGACTTGAAACTTGGTACACTTGTAGAGCTCCCCAAGACACTCAGAATTTACAATTAATGTCATAGTGCAAGTATCACAGATTGTCGGCCATTTTGGATTGAAGTTCCGATTTTGACCCGATTTTGGCCGTTTACAGGGTTCGCATTTGATCGAACTTGTCCTAGGGATTTCGATCGATCGGCTTGAAACTCGGTCAGATCGTTCATAAGGCATGGCCGATCCAAAGTTATCGTAGGTTTGCGTTTTCGGGCTTGCTGAAGGGGTCTTTCCGGGGGTCAAAGGTCACCGATTCGCCATGAAACATCAAACTGTTATAACTCTTTGAAAAAAACTCATAGAAGCACCAAACTTTCAGTGATTGATCATCATGGGATGCTCTACAATACCGAACGGTCAAATGATGACGTCACTTAGGCCACGCCCCCTGAGAACAGGAAGTGTCATTTTTTACGCTGAACGGTCGCTATCTGACCCCTTTGACCTAATCGAGGTGAAACTGTGTCCACAGACAGAAAACATGTTGGTGTGTTGAGGATTCCAAGCCAAGCTCATTTGAATCCAGCAGGTGGGCGTGGCGGCGTGGCGAAGTGACCCTAAACGCCGTGTCCTTACGTTTGGCTGTGGATTCCACAATTTTGAGGCCAGCTGCACCAAACTTGACATGAGTGATCCTGGTAGGGTCCCCTACGATCCTATGTTGTCATAGTCTGACGTCATCTAAGCCCCGCCCCCTCAGAACAGGAAGTGCTTTTTTTTCCATGGAAAGCTGCCTTTCTGGCTCACTGCACCTAATCAACATGATTCTGTGTTGGATGACAGATAACATGTTAGTCTCACTTGCTTTAAAGCGCCAAGAGTCTTCTGTAGAGGGCGTGGCCGTGGGACCGCGGCGAAGCAGAGGTAACGCCGCCGCCATACGTTTGGCTCTAGATTCCACATCGTTCAGCCCAGCTGCACCAAACTCACTAGGATGCATCCTTATCCATCCCCGAACAGGAATCCATAACAGTCGTTGATGGGCGTGGCCTAATTTCTCTACAGCGCCCCCTAGAAATTTTTAAATGATCAGCCCCAAGCCATGCTTTAACCTAGAATTATGAAACTTGGTACACATGTGTATCATATCAGGACCTACAAAAAAGTCTCTTGGAGCCATGGTGCAAACCCAACAGGAAGTCGGCCATTTTGGATCAAAATCAGCCATTTCCTCTTTTTCATAGACATCGCATCTGATCTATCTCCTCCTGCAGCTTTTGAGATAGAGACTTCAAACTCAGTCAGCAGAGACTTGAGACATTAAAGATGAAAAGTTATCGTAGGAATTTTTCTATGTCAAAGCATGTGGGCGTGGCTAAGTCCCAAACTTTGACTATTCGCCATGAAACATCAAGATGCAATAACTTCCACATAGAAGGTCACAGCTGCATCAGACTTCCTATGTCTCATTATAGACCAGCCTTCATCATAGTTAGGTGGTCGATTGATGACATCACCCTAGCCCCGCCCACTTCCGACAGGAACTAACCTCTTTCTTCAATTGTATGTCTTACTTTTACTCTCTAATTCTTATGGGTTTCATCCTGTGCAGGCTGACATGAAATGAAATGATGATGAACTCTGCCGTGATGAACTCTACTGACCCGTGGGGGCGTGGCTAAGTCCCAAACTTTGAATATACATCATGAAACATGAATGTGAAATTACTTCCTAATGCCAGGTCACAGCTGCATCAGACTTTCTATGTGTCATTATAGACCAGCCATCATGACAGTTAGGTGGTCGATTGATGACATAACATTAGCCCCGCCCACTTCCGACAGGAAGTCACCTGTTTTTTCTACTGTATGTCTTACTTTTTCTCTCTAATTCTTATGGGTTTCATCCTGTCCTGACTGACATAAAATGAAATGATGATGAACTTATTGATGATGAACTCATTGATGATGTACTCTACTGACCCGTGGGGGCGTGGCAAAATGGCTGTCCCTCGTAATATGCATACGTTCGTCTCGTATTCACAAACGCATCATCCGATTTGCACCAGACATTGTATGAGTGACACTTGTGAACCTCTAAGGAGCCCAATAGAGTTTAATTGCGATTTGACTCCACTGCGCACCAAGGTTAATCAAACACCTGTGTCTCCTTGCGATATTAGCTGATCTACACCAGATTTTTGTGCATTGTCTGGGAGCAATGTCGAACATGACAGGGTGACTATCTTCAGGGCGGGTTTGGCAGCTCCGTGAGAGCAAGGAAGTGGCTGGGGGTAGGCGGTGGCTGGGGTGACATGGTGCTGAGGGGAGGCAGTGGCTGGGGGGAGGTGGTGCTGAGGGGAGGCGGTGGCTGGGGGGAGGCGGTGCTGGAACATCCGCGGTGGCTAGGCTTGAGCGGCGCTTGGCTGCGAGGGCCGCTTGAGGCTCCGCGGAGCTTTAATTAGGCCCGAGCAGCTAAGCGCTGCGAGAGCCTATTGAAACCTTACTGTTTCTTATTATTATAGTTCTTCAGCCAAATGAATTGGCTTTTTGGGGGCTTTATCATATTCAAAAACTCACCAAACTTGGCGGGGGCATAGAGCCCGTGTAAAATTTACGTATTTTAAGGTACCTGCAAAAATCGCACAAGAAACGGCTCAAGGGCGCCACCTAGCAACTTTCGAAAGACCCTTTCCTATTCACTTACTTTATAGTAGAGACTTGAAATTTGGTACACTTGTAGAGCTCCCCAAGACACTCAGAATTTACAATTAATGTCATAGTGCAAGTATCACAGATTGTCGGCCATTTTGGATTAAAGTTCCGATTTTGATCCGATTTTGGGCGTTTGCAGGGTTCGCATTTGATCGAACTTGTCCTAGGGATTTCGATCGATCGGCTTCAAACTCGGTCAGATCGTTCATAAGGCATGGCCGATCCAAAGTTATCGTAGGTTTGCGTTTTCGGGCTTGCTGAAGGGGTCTTTCCGGGGGTCAAAGGTCACCGATTCGCCATGAAACATCAAACTGTTATAACTCTTTGAAAAAAACTCATAGAAGCACCAAACTTTCAGTGATTGATCATCATGGGATGCTCTACAATACCCAACGGTCAAATGATGACGTCACTTAGGCCACGCCCCCTGAGAACAGGAAGTGTCATTTTTTACGCTGAACGGTCGCTATCTGACCCCTTTGACCTAATCGAGGTGAAACTGTGTCCACAGACAGAAAACATGTTGGTGTGTTGAGGATTCCAAGCCAAGCTCATTTGAATCCAGCAGGTGGGCGTGGCGGCGTGGCGAAGTGACCCTAAACGCCGTGTCCTTACGTTTGGCTGTGGATTCCACAATTTTGAGGCCAGCTGCACCAAACTTTACATGAGTGATCCTGGTAGGGTCCCCTACGATCCTATGTTGTCATAGTCTGACGTCATCTAAGCCCCGCCCCCTCAGAACAGGAAGTGCTTTTTTTTCCATGGAAAGCTGCCTTTCTGGCTCACTGCACCTAATCAACATGATTCTGTGTTGGATGACAGATAACATGTTAGTCTCACTTGCTTTAAAGCGCCAAGAGTCTTCTGTAGAGGGCGTGGCCGTGGGACCGCGGCGAAGCAGAGGTAACGCCGCCGCCATACGTTTGGCTCTAGATTCCACATCGTTCAGCCCAGCTGCACCAAACTCACTAGGATGCATCCTTATCCATCCCCGAACAGGAATCCATAACAGTCGTTGATGGGCGTGGCCTAATTTCTCTACAGCGCCCCCTAGAAATTTTTAAATGATCAGCCCCAAGCCATGCTTTAACCTAGAATTATGAAACTTGGTACACATGTGTATCATGTCAGGACCTACAAAAAAGTCTCTTGGAGCCATGGTGCAAACCCAACAGGAAGTCGGCCATTTTGGATCAAAATCAGCCATTTCCTCTTTTTCATAGACATCGCATCTGATCTATCTCCTCCTGCAGCTTTTGAGATAGAGACTTCAAACTCAGTCAGCAGAGACTTGAGACATTAAAGATGAAAAGTTATCGTAGGAATTTTTCTATGTCAAAGCATGTGGGCGTGGCTAAGTCCCAAACTTTGACTATTCGCCATGAAACATCAAGATGCAATAACTTCCACATAGAAGGTCACAGCTGCATCAGACTTCCTATATCTGACTACAGACCACCCCTCATCACATTGAGATGGTCAGTTGATGACATCACCTTAACCCCGCCCACTTCCGACAGGAAGTCACCTGTTTTTTCTATTGGATGTCTTACTTTTACTCTCTAAGTCATATGGGTTTCATCCGGTGTAGGCTGACATGACATGATATGATGATGAACTCTCCCATGATGAACTCGACTGACCCGTGGTGGCGTGGCTAAGTCCCAAACTTTGACTATACAGCATGAAACATGAATGTGAAATAACTTCCAAATGCCAGGTCACAGCTGCATCAGACTTTCTATGTCTCATTATAGACCAGCCTTCATCATAGTTAGGTGGTCGATTGATGACATCACCCTAGCCCCGCCCACTTCCGACAGGAAGTAACCTCTTTCTTCAATTGTATGTCTTACTTTTACTCTCTAATTCTTATGGGTTTCATCCTGTGCAGACTGACATGAAATGAAATGATGATGAACTCTGCCGTGATGAACTCTACTGACCCGTGGGGGCGTGGCTAAGTCCCAAACTTTGAATATACATCATGAAACATGAATGTGAAATTACTTCCGAATGCCAGGTCACAGATGCATCAGACTTTCTATGTGTCATTATAGACCAGCCATCATGACAGTTAGGTGGTCGATTGATGACATAACATTAGCCCCGCCCACTTCCGACAGGAAGTCACCTGTTTTTTCTACTGTATGTCTTACTTTTTCTCTCTAATTCTTATGGGTTTCATCCTGTCCTGACTGACATGAAATTAAATGATGATGAACTCTCCCATGATGAACTCTACTGACCCGTGGGGGCGTGGCTAAGTCCCAAACTTTGACTATACACCATGAAACATGAATGTGAAATAACTTCCAAATGCCAGGTCAGAGCTGCATCAGACTTTCTATGTCTCATTATAGATAAGCCCTCATCACAGTTATGTGGTCGATTGATGACATCACCCTTGCCCCGCCCACTTCCGACAGGAAGTGACCTGTTTTTTCTACTGTATTTCTTACTTTTTCTCTCTAATTCTTATGGGTTTCATCCTCTGCAGACTGACATGAAATGAAATGATGATGAACTCTGCCGTGATGAACTCTACTGACCCGTGGGGGCGTGGCTAAGTCCCAAACTTTGAATATACATCATGAAACATGAATGTGAAATTACTTCCTAATGCCAGGTCACAGATGCATCAGACTTTCTATGTCTCATTATAGACCAGCCCTCATCACAGTTAGGTGGTCGATTGATGACATCACCTTAGCCCCGCCCACTTCCGACAGGAAGTCACCTGTTTTTTATACTGTATGTCTTACTTTTACACTCTAAAACATGTTGGTGTGTCATGGATTCCAACCCTGTGCACACTGACATAACATGAGATGATGATGAACTCTGTCAATGCCTACAGACCCGTGGGGGAGTGGCAAAATGGCTGTCCCTCGCCATATGCATACGATCGTCTCTTATTCACAAACGCATCATCCTATTTGCACCAGACTTTTTATGAGTGAAACTTGTGAACCTCTGAGGAGCCCAATACAGTTTAATTGCAATTTGACTCCACTGCGCCCCCTAGGTTAATCAAACAGCTGTATCTCCTTGCCACATGGCCCAATCTGCTCCAGATTTTGGGTGCATGGCCAGTGAACGCTGCCGAAGACATCGAAGCGGATCGCATGGAGGACGGCGCGCGAGCGTCGGCGGTGGCCGGCGGGAGGCGGTGCTGGAACATCCGCGGTGGCTATAGGCTTGAGCGGCGCTTGGCTGCGAGGGCCGCTTGAGGCTCCGCGGAGCTTTAATTAGGCCCGAGCAGCTAAGCGCTGCGAGAGCCTATTGAAACCTTGCTGTTTCTTATTATTATAGTTCTTCAGCCAAATGAATTGGCTTTTTGGGGGCTTTATCATATTCAAAAACTCACCAAACTTGGCGGGGGCATAGAGCCCGTGTAAAATTTACGTATTTTAAGGTACCTGCAAAAATCGCACAAGAAACGGCTCAAGGGCGCCACCTAGCAACTTTCGAAAGACCCTTTCCTATTCACTTACTTTATAGTAGAGACTTGAAATTTGGTACACTTGTAGAGCTCCCCAAGACACTCAGAATTTACAATTAATGTCATAGTGCAAGTATCACAGATTGTCGGCCATTTTGGATTAAAGTTCCGATTTTGACCCGATTTTGGGCGTTTGCAGGGTTCGCATTTGATCGAACTTGTCCTAGGGATTTCGATCGATCGGCTTGAAACTCGGTCAGATCGTTCATAAGGCATGGCCGATCCAAAGTTATCGTAGGTTTGCGTTTTCGGGCTTGCTGAAGGGGTCTTTCCGGGGGTCAAAGGTCACCGATTCGCCATGAAACATCAAACTGTTATAACTCTTTGAAAAAAACTCATAGAAGCACCAAACTTTCAGTGATTGATCATCATGGGATGCTCTACAATACCCAACGGTCAAATGATGACGTCACTTAGGCCACGCCCCCTGAGAACAGGAAGTGTCATTTTTTACGCTGAACGGTCGCTATCTGACCCCTTTCACCTAATCGAGGTGAAACTGTGTCCACAGACAGAAAACATGTTGGTGTGTTGAGGATTCCAAGCCAAGCTCATTTGAATCCAGCAGGTGGGCGTGGCGGCGTGGCGAAGTGACCCTAAACGCCGTGTCCTTACGTTTGGCTGTGGATTCCACAATTTTGAGGCCAGCTGCACCAAACTTGACATGAGTGATCCTGGTAGGGTCCCCTACGATCCTATGTTGTCATAGTCTGACGTCATCTAAGCCCCGCCCCCTCAGAACAGGAAGTGCTTTTTTTTCCATGGAAAGCTGCCTTTCTGGCTCACTGCACCTAATCAACATGATTCTGTGTTGGATGACAGATAACATGTTAGTCTCACTTGCTTTAAAGCGCCAAGAGTCTTCTGTAGAGGGCGTGGCCGTGGGACCGCGGCGAAGCAGAGGTAACGCCGCCGCCATACGTTTGGCTCTAGATTCCACATCGTTCAGCCCAGCTGCACCAAACTCACTAGGATGCATCCTTATCCATCCCCGAACAGGAATCCATAACAGTCGTTGATGGGCGTGGCCTAATTTCTCTACAGCGCCCCCTAGAAATTTTTAAATGATCAGCCCCAAGCCATGCTTTAACCTAGAATTATGAAACTTGGTACACATGTGTATCATGTCAGGACCTACAAAAAAGTCTCTTGGAGCCATGGTGCAAACCCAACAGGAAGTCGGCCATTTTGGATCAAAATCAGCCATTTCCTCTTTTTCATAGACATCGCATCTGATCTATCTCCTCCTGCAGCTTTTGAGATAGAGACTTCAAACTCAGTCAGCAGAGACTTGAGACATTAAAGATGAAAAGTTATCGTAGGAATTTTTCTATGTCAAAGCATGTGGGCGTGGCTAAGTCCCAAACTTTGACTATTCGCCATGAAACATCAAGATGCAATAACTTCCACATAGAAGGTCACAGCTGCATCAGACTTCCTATATCTGACTACAGACCACCCCTCATCACATTGAGATGGTCAGTTGATGACATCACCTTAACCCCGCCCACTTCCGACAGGAAGTCACCTGTTTTTTCTATTGTATGTCTTACTTTTACTCTCTAAGTCATATGGGTTTCATCCGGTGTAGGCTGACATGACATGATATGATGATGAACTCTCCCATGATGAACTCGACTGACCCGTGGGGGCGTGGCTAAGTCCCAAACTTTGACTATACAGCATGAAACATGAATGTGAAATAACTTCCAAATGCCAGGTCACAGCTGCATCAGACTTTCTATGTCTCATTATAGACCAGCCTTCATCATAGTTAGGTGGTCGATTGATGACATCACCCTAGCCCCGCCCACTTCCGACAGGAAGTAACCTCTTTCTTCAATTGTATGTCTTACTTTTACTCTCTAATTCTTATGGGTTTCATCCTGTGCAGGCTGACATGAAATGACATGATGATGAACTCTCCCATGATGAACTCTACTGACCCGTGGGGGCGTGGCTAAGTCCCAAACTTTGACTATACACCATGAAACATGAATGTGAAATAACTTCCAAATGCCAGGTCACAGCTGCATCAGACTTTCTATGTGTCATTATAGACCAGCCCTCATCACAGTTATGTGGTCGATTGATGACATAACATTAGCCCCGCCCACTTCCGACAGGAAGTCACCTGTTTTTTCTACTGTATGTCTTACTTTTACACTCTAAAACATGTTGGTGTGTCATGGATTCCAACCCTGTGCAGACTGACATAACATGAGATGATGATGAACTCTGTCAATGCCTACTGACCCGTGGGGGAGTGGCAAAATGGCTGTCCCTCGCCATATGCATACGATCGTCTCTTATTCACAAACGCATCATCCTATTTGCACCAGACTTTTTATGAGTGACACTTGTGAACCTCTGAGGAGCCCAATACAGTTTAATTGCAATTTGACTCCACTGCGCCCCCTAGGTTAATCAAACAGCTGTATCTCCTTGCCACATGGCCCAATCTGCTCCAGATTTTGGGTGCATGGCCAGTGAACGCTGCCGAAGACATCGAAGCGGATCGCGTGGAGGACGGCGCGCGAGCGTCGGCGGTGGCCGGCGGGAGGCGGTGCTGGAACATCCGCGGTGGCTATAGGCTTGAGCGGCGCTTGGCTGCGAGGGCCGCTTGAGGCTCCGCGGAGCTTTAATTATTATTATTTTTATTGTGCCAAAAGAATTGGCTTTTTGGGGGCTTTCTCATATTCAAAAACTCACCAAACTTGGCGGGGGCATAGAGCCCGTGTAAAATTTACGTATTTTAAGGTCCCCAGAAAAATCGCACAAGAAACGGCTCAAGGGCGCCACCTAGCAACTTTCAAAAGACCCTTTCCTATTCACTTACTTTATCGTAGAGACTTGAAACTTGGTACACTTGTAGAGCTCCCCAAGACACTCAGAATTTACAATTAATGTCATAGTGCAAGTATCACAGATTGTCGGCCATTTTGGATTAAAGTTCCGATTTTGACCCGATTTTGGGCGTTTGCAGGGTTCGCATTTGATCGAACTTGTCCTAGGGATTTCGATCGATCGGCTTCAAACTCGGTCAGATCGTTCATAAGGCATGGCCGATCCAAAGTTATCGTAGGTTTGCGTTTTCGGGCTTGCTGAAGGGGTCTTTCCGGGGGTCAAAGGTCACCGATTCGCCATGAAACATCAAACTGTTATAACTCTTTGAAAAAAACTCATAGAAGAACCAAACTTTCAGTGATTGATCATCATGGGATGCTCTACAATACCCAACGGTCAAATGATGACGTCACTTAGGCCACGCCCCCTGAGAACAGGAAGTGTCATTTTTTACGCTGAACGGTCGCTATCTGACCCCTTTGACCTAATCGAGGTGAAACTGTGTCCACAGACAGAAAACATGTTGGTGTGTTGAGGATTCCAAGCCAAGCTCATTTGAATCCAGCAGGTGGGCGTGGCGGCGTGGCGAAGTGACCCTAAACGCCGTGTCCTTACGTTTGGCTGTGGATTCCACAATTTTGAGGCCAGCTGCACCAAACTTGACATGAGTGATCCTGGTAGGGTCCCCTACGATCCTATGTTGTCATAGTCTGACGTCATCTAAGCCCCGCCCCCTCAGAACAGGAAGTGCTTTTTTTTTCCATGGAAAGCTGCCTTTCTGGCTCACTGCACCTAATCAACATGATTCTGTGTTGGATGACAGATAACATGTTAGTCTCACTTGCTTTAAAGCGCCAAGAGTCTTCTGTAGAGGGCGTGGCCGTGGGACCGCGGCGAAGCAGAGGTAACGCCGCCGCCATACGTTTGGCTCTAGATTCCACATCGTTCAGCCCAGCTGCACCAAACTCACTAGGATGCATCCTTATCCATCCCCGAACAGGAATCCATAACAGTCGTTGATGGGCGTGGCCTAATTTCTCTACAGCGCCCCCTAGAAATTTTTAAATGATCAGCCCCAAGCCATGCTTTAACCTAGAATTATGAAACTTGGTACACATGTGTATCATGTCAGGACCTACAAAAAAGTCTCTTGGAGCCATGGTGCAAACCCAACAGGAAGTCGGCCATTTTGGATCAAAATCAGCCATTTCCTCTTTTTCATAGACATCGCATCTGATCTATCTCCTCCTGCAGCTTTTGAGATAGAGACTTCAAACTCAGTCAGCAGAGAGTTGAGACATTAAAGATGAAAAGTTATCGTAGGAATTTTTCTATGTCAAAGCATGTGGGCGTGGCTAAGTCCCAAACTTTGACTATTCGCCATGAAACATCAAGATGCAATAACTTCCACATAGAAGGTCACAGCTGCATCAGACTTCCTATATCTGACTACAGACCACCCCTCATCACATTGAGATGGTCAGTTGATGACATCACCTTAACCCCGCCCACTTCCGACAGGAAGTCACCTGTTTTTTCTATTGTATGTCTTACTTTTACTCTCTAAGTCATATGGGTTTCATCCGGTGTAGGCTGACATGACATGATATGATGATGAACTCTCCCATGATGAACTCGACTGACCCGTGGGGGCGTGGCTAAGTCCCAAACTTTGACTATACAGCATGAAACATGAATGTGAAATAACTTCCAAATGCCAGGTCACAGCTGCATCAGACTTTCTATGTCTCATTATAGACCAGCCTTCATCATAGTTAGGTGGTCGATTGATGACATCACCCTAGCCCCGCCCACTTCCGACAGGAAGTAACCTCTTTCTTCAATTGTATGTCTTACTTTTACTCTCTAATTCTTATGGGTTTCATCCTGTGCAGGCTGACATGAAATGACATGATGATGAACTCTCCCATGATGAACTCTACTGACCCGTGGGGGCGTGGCTAAGTCCCAAACTTTCACTATACACCATGAAACATGAATGTGAAATAACTTCCAAATGCCAGGTCAGAGCTGCATCAGACTTTCTATGTCTCATTATAGATAAGCCCTCATCACAGTTATGTGGTCGATTGATGACATCACCCTTGCCCCGCACACTTCCGACAGGAAGTGACCTGTTTTTTCTACTGTATGTCTTACTTTTTCTCTCTAATTCTTATGGGTTTCATCCTGTGCAGACTGACATGAAATGACATGAAGATGAACTCTGTCAATGGCATCTGACCCTTGTGGGTGTGGCAAAAATGGCTGTCCCTCGCCATATGCATACGATCGTCTCTTATTCACAAACGCATCATCCCATTTGCTCCAGACTTTTTATGACTGACACTTGTGAACCTCTAAGGAGCCCAATAGAGTTTAATTGCAATTTGACTCTACTGCGCACCCAGGTTAATCAAACACCTGTGTCTCCTTGCGATATCAGCTGATCTACACCAGATTTTTGTGCATTGACTGGGAGCAATGTCGAACATGACAGGGTGACTATCTTCAGGGCTGGTTTGGCAGCTCCGTGAGAGCAAGGCGGTGGCTGGGGGTAGGCGGTGGCTGGGGTGACATGGTGCTGAGGGGAGGCAGTGGCTGGGGGGAGGTGGTGCTGAGGGGAGGCGGTGGCTGAGGGGAGGCGGTGCTGGAACATCCGCGGTGGCTAGGCTTGAGCGGCGCTTGGCTGCGAGGGCCGCTTGAGGCTCCGCGGAGCTTTAATTATTATTATAGTTCTTGTGCCAAATGAATTGGCTTTTTGGGGGCTTTATCATATTCAAAAACTCACCAAACTTGGCGGGGGCATAGAGCCCGGTGCGAAATTTTGTATTTTATGGTCGTTGCAAAAATCGCAAAAGAAACGGCTCAAGGGCGCCACCTAGCAACTTTCAAAGGACCCTTTCCTATTCACTTACTTTATCGTAGAGACTTGAAACTTGGTACACTTGTACAGCTCCCCAAAACACTCAGAATTTACAATTAATGTCATAGTGCAAGTATCACAGATTGTCGGCCATTTTGGATTAAAGTTCCGATTTTGACCCGATTTTGGGCGTTTGCAGGGTTCGCATTTGATCGAACTTGTCCTAGGGATTTCGATCGATCGGCTTCAAACTCGGTCAGATCGTTCATAAGGCATGGCCGATCCAAAGTTATCGTAGGTTTGCGTTTTCGGGCTTGCTGAAGGGGTCTTTCCGGGGGTCAAAGGTCACCGATTCGCCATGAAACATCAAACTGTTATAACTCTTTGAAAAAAACTCATAGAAGCACCAAACTTTCAGTGATTGATCATCATGGGATGCTCTACAATACCCAACGGTCAAATGATGACGTCACTTAGGCCACGCCCCCTGAGAACAGGAAGTGTCATTTTTTACGCTGAACGGTCGCTATCTGACCCCTTTGACCTAATCGAGGTGAAACTGTGTCCACAGACAGAAAACATGTTGGTGTGTTGAGGATTCCAAGCCAAGCTCATTTGAATCCAGCAGGTGGGCGTGGCGGCGTGGCGAAGTGACCCTAAACGCCGTGTCCTTACGTTTGGCTGTGGATTCCACAATTTTGAGGCCAGCTGCACCAAACTTGACATGAGTGATCCTGGTAGGGTCCCCTACGATCCTATGTTGTCATAGTCTGACGTCATCTAAGCCCCGCCCCCTCAGAACAGGAAGTGCTTTTTTTTCCATGGAAAGCTGCCTTTCTGGCTCACTGCACCTAATCAACATGATTCTGTGTTGGATGACAGATAACATGTTAGTGTCACTTGCTTTAAAGCGCCAAGAGTCTTCTGTAGAGGGCGTGGCCGTGGGACCGCAGCGAAGCAGAGGTAACGCCGCCGCCATACGTTTGGCTCTAGATTCCACATCGTTCAGCCCAGCTGCACCAAACTCACTAGGATGCATCCTTATCCATCCCCGAACAGGAATCCATAACAGTCGTTGATGGGCGTGGCCTAATTTCTCTACAGCGCCCCCTAGAAATTTTTAAATGATCAGCCCCAAGCCATGCTTTAACCTAGAATTATGAAACTTGGTACACATGTGTATCATGTCAGGACCTACAAAAAAGTCTCTTGGAGCCATGGTGCAAACCCAACAGGAAGTCGGCCATTTTGGATCAAAATCAGCCATTTCCTCTTTTTCATAGACATCGCATCTGATCTATCTCCTCCTGCAGCTTTTGAGATAGAGACTTCAAACTCAGTCAGCAGAGACTTGAGACATTAAAGATGAAAAGTTATCGTAGGAATTTTTCTATGTCAAAGCATGTGGGCGTGGCTAAGTCCCAAACTTTGACTATTCGCCATGAAACATCAAGATGCAATAACTTCCACATAGAAGGTCACAGCTGCATCAGACTTCCTATATCTGACTACAGACCACCCCTCATCACATTGAGATGGTCAGTTGATGACATCACCTTAACCCCGCCCACTTCCGACAGGAAGTCACCTGTTTTTTCTATTGTATGTCTTACTTTTACTCTCTAAGTCATATGGGTTTCATCCGGTGTAGGCTGACATGACATGATATGATGATGAACTCTCCCATGATGAACTCGACTGACCCGTGGGGGCGTGGCTAAGTCCCAAACTTTGACTATACAGCATGAAACATGAATGTGAAATAACTTCCAAATGCCAGGTCACAGCTGCATCAGACTTTCTATGTCTCATTATAGACCAGCCTTCATCATAGTTAGGTGGTCGATTGATGACATCACCCTAGCCCCGCCCACTTCCGACAGGAAGTAACCTCTTTCTTCAATTGTATGTCTTACTTTTACTCTCTAATTCTTATGGGTTTCATCCTGTGCAGGCTGACATGAAATGAAATGATGATGAACTCTGCCGTGATGAACTCTACTGACCCGTGGGGGCGTGGCTAAGTCCCAAACTTTGAATATACATCATGAAACATGAATGTGAAATTTCTTCCTAATGCCAGGTCACAGATGCATCAGACTTTCTATGTCTCATTATAGACCAGCCCTCATCACAGTTAGGTGGTCGATTGATGACATCACCTTAGCCCCGCCCACTTCCGACAGGAAGTCACCTCTTTTTTCTACTGTATGTCTTACTTTTACACTCTAAAACATGTTGGTGTGTCATGGATACCAACCCTGTGCAGACTGACATAACATGAGATGATGATGAACTCTGTCAATGCCTACTGACCCGTGGGGGAGTGGCAAAATGGCTGTCCCTCGCCATATGCATACGATCGTCTCTTATTCACAAACGCATCATCCTATTTGCACCAGACTTTTTATGAGTGACACTTGTGAACCTCTGAGGAGCCCAATACAGTTTAATTGCAATTTGACTCCACTGCGCCCCCTAGGTTAATCAAACAGCTGTAGCTCCTTGCCACATGGCCCGATCTGCTCCAGATTTTGGGTGCATGGCCAGGGAACGCTGCCGAAGGCATCAAAGCGGATCGCGTGGAGGACGGCGCGCGAGCGTCGGCGGTGGCCGGCGGGAGGCGGTGCTGGAACATCCGCGGTGGCTATAGGCTTGAGCGGCGCTTGGCTGCGAGGGCCGCTTGAGGCTCCGCGGAGCTTTAATTAGGCCCGAGCAGCTAAGCGCTGCGAAGGCCTATTGTAATCGCGCTGTTTCTTATTATTAGGCCCGAGCAGCTAAGCGCTGCGAGAGCCTATTGTTCTTCTAATGTTTATTATTATTATAGTTCTTGTGCCAAATGAATTGGCTTTTTGGGGGCTTTATCATATTCAAAAACTCACCAAACTTGGCGGGGCCATAGAGTCTGGTGAAAATTTACGTATTTTAAGGTCCCCGGAAAAATCGCACCAGAAACGGCTCAAGGGCGCCACCTAGCAACTTTTAAAAGACCCTTTCCTATTCACTTACTTTATCGTAGAGACTTGAAACTTGGTACACTTGTAGAGCTCCCCAAAACACTCTGAATTTACAATTAATGTCATAGTGCAAGTATCACAGATTGTCGGCCATTTTGGATTAAAGTTCCGATTTTGACCCGATTTTGGGCGTTTGCAGGGTTCGCATTTGATCGAACTTGTCCTAGGGATTTCGATCGATCGGCTTCAAACTCGGTCAGATCGTTCATAAGGCATGGCCGATCCAAAGTTATCGTAGGTTTGCGTTTTCGGGCTTGCTGAAGGGGTCTTTCCGGGGGTCAAAGGTCACCGATTCGCCATGAAACATCAAACTGTTATAACTCTTTGAAAAAAACTCATAGAAGCACCAAACTTTCAGTGATTGATCATCATGGGATGCTCTACAATACCCAACGGTCAAATGATGACGTCACTTAGGCCACGCCCCCTGAGAACAGGAAGTGTCATTTTTTACGCTGAACGGTCGCTATCTGACCCCTTTGACCTAATCGAGGTGAAACTGTGTCCACAGACAGAAAACATGTTGGTGTGTTGAGGATTCCAAGCCAAGCTCATTTGAATCCAGCAGGTGGGCGTGGCGGCGTGGCGAAGTGACCCTAAACGCCGTGTCCTTACGTTTGGCTGTGGATTCCACAATTTTGAGGCCAGCTGCACCAAACTTGACATGAGTGATCCTGGTAGGGTCCCCTACGATCCTATGTTGTCATAGTCTGACGTCATCTAAGCCCCGCCCCCTCAGAACAGGAAGTGCTTTTTTTTCCATGGAAAGCTGCCTTTCTGGCTCACTGCACCTAATCAACATGATTCTGTGTTGGATGACAGATAACATGTTAGTCTCACTTGCTTTAAAGCGCCAAGAGTCTTCTGTAGAGGGCGTGGCCGTGGGACCGCGGCGAAGCAGAGGTAACGCCGCCGCCATACGTTTGGCTCTAGATTCCACATCGTTCAGCCCAGCTGCACCAAACTCACTAGGATGCATCCTTATCCATCCCCGAACAGGAATCCATAACAGTCGTTGATGGGCGTGGCCTAATTTCTCTACAGCGCCCCCTAGAAATTTTTAAATGATCAGCCCCAAGCCATGCTTTAACCTAGAATTATGAAACTTGGTACACATGTGTATCATGTCAGGACCTACAAAAAAGTCTCTTGGAGCCATGGTGCAAACCCAACAGGAAGTCGGCCATTTTGGATCAAAATCAGCCATTTCCTCTTTTTCATAGACATCGCATCTGATCTATCTCCTCCTGCAGCTTTTGAGATAGAGACTTCAAACTCAGTCAGCAGAGACTTGAGACATTAAAGATGAAAAGTTATCGTAGGAATTTTTCTATGTCAAAGCATGTGGGCGTGGCTAAGTCCCAAACTTTGACTATTCGCCATGAAACATCAAGATGCAATAACTTCCACATAGAAGGTCACAGCTGCATCAGACTTCCTATATCTGACTACAGACCACCCCTCATCACATTGAGATGGTCAGTTGATGACGTCACCTTAACCCCGCCCACTTCCGACAGGAAGTCACCTGTTTTTTCTATTGTATGTCTTACTTTTACTCTCTAAGTCATATGGGTTTCATCCGGTGTAGGCTGACATGACATGATATGATGATGAACTCTCCCATGATGAACTCGACTGACCCGTGGGGGCGTGGCTAAGTCCCAAACTTTGACTATACAGCATGAAACATGAATGTGAAATAACTTCCAAATGCCAGGTCACAGCTGCATCAGACTTTCTATGTCTCATTATAGACCAGCCCTCATCACAGTTATGTGGTCGATTGATGACATCACCCTTGCCCCGCCCACTTCCGACAGGAAGTCACCTCTATTTTCTACTGTATGTCTGACTTTTACTCTCTAAGTAATGTTGGTGTGTCATGGATTCCAACCCTGTGCAGGCTGACATAAAATGAGATGATGATGAACTCTGTAAATGCCTACTGCTAAGTTTGGGACTAAGCGTGGCTTAGTCCCAAACTTTGACTATTCACCATGAAACATGAATGTGAAATAACTTCCTAATGCCAGGTCACAGCTGCATCAGACTTTCTATGTCTCATTATAGACCAGTCCTCATCACAGTTAGGTGGTCGATTGATGACATCACCTTAGCCCCGCCCACTTCCGACAGGAAGTCACCTGTTTTTTCTACTGTATGTCTGACTTTTACTCTCTAAGTCATATGGGTTTCATCCTGTGCAGACTGACATAAAATGCCATGAAGATGAACTCTGTCAATGGCATCTGACCCTTGTGGGTGTGGCAAAAATGGCTGTCCCTCGCCATATGCATACGATCGTCTCTTATTGACAAACGCATCATCCCATTTGCTCCAGACTTTTTATGAGTGACACTTGTGAACCTCTAAGGAGCCCAATAGAGTTTAATTGCAATTTGACTCTACTGCGCACCCAGGTTAATCAAACACCTGTGTCTCCTTGCGATATCAGCTGATCTACACCAGATTTTTGTGCATTGACTGGGAGCAATGTCGAACATGACAGGGTGACTATCTTCAGGGCGGGTTTGGCAGTTCCGTGAGAGCAAGGCGGTGGCTGGGGGTAGGCGGTGGCTGGGCTGACATGGTGCTGAGGGGAGGCAGTGGCTGGGCGGAGGTGGTGCTGAGGGGAGGCGGTGGCTGAGGGGAGGCGGTGCTGGAACATCCGCGGTCGCTAGGCTTGAGCGGCGCTTGGCTGCGAGGGCCGCTTGAGGCTCCGCGGAGCTTTAATATTATTATTAGGCCCGAGCAGCTAAGCGCTGCGAGAGCCTATTGTTCCTGTACTGTTTCTTATTAGGCCCGAGCAGCTAAGCGCTGCGAAGGCCTATTGTAATCGTGCTGTTAATTATTATTATTATTATGCTTCCGCCAAATAAATTGGCTTTTAGGGGGCTTTATCATATTCAAAAACTCACCAAACTTGGCGGACGCATCAGGTCTGCGTGAAAATTACGTATTTTGAGGTCCCCGGAAAAATCGCAACAGAAACGGCTCAAGGGCGCCACCTAGCAACTTTCAAAAGACCCTTTCCTATTCACTTACTTTATCGTAGAGACTTGAAACTTGGTACACTTGTAGAGCTCCCCAAGACACTCTGAATTTACAATTAATGTCATAGTGCAAGTATCACTGAATGTCGGCCATTTTGGATTGAAGTTCAGATTTTGACCCGATTTTGGCCGTTTACAGGGTTCGCATTTGATCGAACTTGTCCTAGGGATTTCGATCCATCGGCTTCAAACTCGGTCAGATCGTTCATAAGGCATGGCCGATCCAACGTTATCGTAGGTTTGCGTTTTCGGGCTTGCTGAATGGGTCTTTCCGGGGGTCAAAGGTCACCGATTTGCCATGAAACATCAAACTGTTATAACTCTTTGAAAAAAACTCATAGAAGCACCAAACTTTCAGTGATTGATCATCATGGGATGCTCTACAATACCCAACGGTCAAATGATGACGTCACTTAGGCCACGCCCCCTGAGAACAGGAAGTGTCATTTTTTACGCTGAACGGTCGCTATCTGACCCCTTTGACCTCATCGAGGTGAAACTGTGTCCACAGACAGAAAACATGTTGGTGTGTTGAGGATTCCAAGCCAAGCTCATTTGAATCCAGCAGGTGGGCGTGGCGGCGTGGCGAAGTGACCCTAAACGCCGTGTCCTTACGTTTGGCTGTGGATTCCACAATTTTGAGGCCAGCTGCACCAAACTTGACATGAGTGATCCTGGTAGGGTCCCCTACGATCCTATGTTGTCATAGTCTGACGTCATCTAAGCCCCGCCCCCTCAGAACAGGAAGTGCTTTTTTTCCATGGAAAGCTGCCTTTCTGGCTCACTGCACCTAATCAACATGATTCTGTGTTGGATGACAGATAACATGTTAGTGTCACTTGCATTAAAGCGCCAAGAGTCTTCTGTAGAGGGCGTGGCCGTGGGACCGCGGCGAAGCAGAGGTAACGCCGCCGCCATACGTTTGGCTCTAGATTCCACATCGTTCAGCCCAGCTGCACCAAACTCACTAGGATGCATCCTTATCCATCCCCGAACAGGAATCCATAACAGTCGTTGATGGGCGTGGCCTAATTTCTCTACAGCGCCCCCTAGAAATTTTTAAATGATCAGCCCCAAGCCATGCTTTAACCTAGAATTATGAAACTTGGTACACATGTGTATCATGTCAGGACCTACAAAAAAGTCTCTTGGAGCCATGGTGCAAACCCAACAGGAAGTCGGCCATTTTGGATCAAAATCAGCCATTTCCTCTTTTTCATAGACATCGCATCTGATCTATCTCCTCCTGCAGCTTTTGAGATAGAGACTTCAAACTCAGTCAGCAGAGACTTGAGACATTAAAGATGAAAAGTTATCGTAGGAATTTTTCTATGTCAAAGCATGTGGGCGTGGCTAAGTCCCAAACTTTGACTATTCGCCATGAAACATCAAGATGCAATAACTTCCACATAGAAGGTCACAGCTGCATCAGACTTCCTATATCTGACTACAGACCACCCCTCATCACATTGAGATGGTCAGTTGATGACATCACCTTAACCCCGCCCACTTCCGACAGGAAGTCACCTGTTTTTTCTATTGTATGTCTTACTTTTACTCTCTAAGTCATATGGGTTTCATCCGGTGTAGGCTGACATGACATGATATGATGATGAACTCTCCCATGATGAACTCTACTGACCCGTGGGGGCGTGGCTAAGTCCCAAACTTTGACTATACACCATGAAACATGAATGTGAAATTACTTCCTAATGCCAGGTCACAGATGCATCAGACTTTCTATGTGTCATTATAGACCAGCCATCATGACAGTTAGGTGGTTGATTGATGACATAACATTAGCCCCGCCCACTTCCGACAGGAAGTCACCTGTTTTTTCTACTGTATGTCTTACTTTTTCTCTCTAATTCTTATGGGTTTCATCCTGTCCTGACTGACATAAAATGAAATGATGATGAACTTATTGATGATGAACTCATTGATGATGTACTCTACTGACCCGTGGGGGCGTGGCAAAATGGCTGTCCCTCGTAATATGCATACGTTCGTCTCGTATTCACAAACGCATCATCCGATTTGCACCAGACATTGTATGAGTGACACTTGTGAACCTCTGAGGAGCCCAATAGAGTTTAATTGTGATTTGACTCCACTGCGCCCCCTAGGTTAATCAAACAGCTGTATCTCCTCTCTACATGGCCCGATGTGCTCCAGATTTTTGGTTCATCGCCAGGGAGCTCTGCCGAAGCTGTAAAAGCGGATAGCGTGGATGAGGGCGCGCGAGCGTCGGCGGTGGCGGGCGGGTGGCGGTGCTGGTACCCCCGCGGTGGCTATAGGCCGGAGCAGCGCTAGCTGCGAGGGCCGCTTGAGGCTCCGCGGAGCTTTAATTATTATTACGATTCTGCCACCCTTTTTAGGGGGCTTTTTGGGGGCTTTATCATATTCAAAAACTCACCAAACGTGGCGGGGGCATAGAGCCCGGTGAAAAATTTCGTATTTTAAGGTCCCCAGAAAAATCGCACAAGAAACGGCTCAAGGGCGCCACCTAGCAACTTTCAAAAGACCCTTTCCTATTCACTTACTTTATCGTAGAGACTTGAAACTTGGTACACTTGTACAGCTCCCCAAAACACTCTGAATTTACAATTAATGTCATAGTGCAAGTATCACAGATTGTCGGCCATTTTGGATTAAAGTTCCGATTTTGACCCGATTTTGGGCGTTTGCAGGGTTCGCATTTGATCGAACTTGTCCTAGGGATTTCGATCGATCGGCTTCAAACTCGGTCAGATCGTTCATAAGGCATGGCCGATCCAAAGTTATCGTAGGTTTGCGTTTTCGGGCTTGCTGAAGGGGTCTTTCCGGGGGTCAAAGGTCACCGATTCGCCATGAAACATCAAACTGTTATAACTCTTTGAAAAAAACTCATAGAAGCACCAAACTTTCAGTGATTGATCATCATGGGATGCTCTACAATACCCAACGGTCAAATGATGACGTCACTTAGGCCACGCCCCCTGAGAACAGGAAGTGTCATTTTTTACGCTGAACGGTCGCTATCTGACCCCTTTGACCTAATCGAGGTGAAACTGTGTCCACAGACAGAAAACATGTTGGTGTGTTGAGGATTCCAAGCCAAGCTCATTTGAATCCAGCAGGTGGGCGTGGCGGCGTGGCGAAGTGACCCTAAACGCCGTGTCCTTACGTTTGGCTGTGGATTCCACAATTTTGAGGCCAGCTGCACCAAACTTGACATGAGTGATCCTGGTAGGGTCCCCTACGATCCTATGTTGTCATAGTCTGACGTCATCTAAGCCCCGCCCCCTCAGAACAGGAAGTGCTTTTTTTTCCATGGAAAGCTGCCTTTCTGGCTCACTGCACCTAATCAACATGATTCTGTGTTGGATGACAGATAACATGTTGGTCTCACTTGCTTTAAAGCGCCAAGAGTCTTCTGTAGAGGGCGTGGCCGTGGGACCGCGGCGAAGCAGAGGTAACGCCGCCGCCATACGTTTGGCTCTAGATTCCACATCGTTCAGCCCAGCTGCACCAAACTCACTAGGATGCATCCTTATCCATCCCCGAACAGGAATCCATAACAGTCGTTGATGGGCGTGGCCTAATTTCTCTACAGCGCCCCCTAGAAATTTTTAAATGATCAGCCCCAAGCCATGCTTTAACCTAGAATTATGAAACTTGGTACACATGTGTATCATGTCAGGACCTACAAAAAAGTCTCTTGGAGCCATGGTGCAAACCCAACAGGAAGTCGGCCATTTTGGATCAAAATCAGCCATTTCCTCTTTTTCATAGACATCGCATCTGATCTATCTCCTCCTGCAGCTTTTGAGATAGAGACTTCAAACTCAGTCAGCAGAGACTTGAGACATTAAAGATGAAAAGTTATCGTAGGAATTTTTCTATGTCAAAGCATGTGGGCGTGGCTAAGTCCCAAACTTTGACTATTCGCCATGAAACATCAAGATGCAATAACTTCCACATAGAAGGTCACAGCTGCATCAGACTTCCTATATCTGACTACAGACCACCCCTCATCACATTGAGATGGTCAGTTGATGACATCACCTTAACCCCGCCCACTTCCGACAGGAAGTCGCCTGTTTTTTCTATTGTATGTCTTACTTTTACTCTCTAAGTCATATGGGTTTCATCCGGTGTAGGCTGACATGACATGATATGATGATGAACTCTCCCATGATGAACTCGACTGACCCGTGGGGGCGTGGCTAAGTCCCAAACTTTGACTATACAGCATGAAACATGAATGTGAAATAACTTCCAAATGCCAGGTCACAGCTGCATCAGACTTTCTATGTCTCATTATAGACCAGCCTTCATCATAGTTAGGTGGTCGATTGATGACATCACCCTAGCCCCGCACACTTCCGACAGGAAGTAACCTCTTTCTTCAATTGTATGTCTTACTTTTACTCTCTAATTCTTATGGGTTTCATCCTGTGCAGACTGACATGAAATGAAATGATGATGAACTCTGCCGTGATGAACTCTACTGACCCGTGGGGGCGTGGCTAAGTCCCAAACTTTGAATATACATCATGAAACATGAATGTGAAATTACTTCCTAATGCCAGGTCACAGCTGCAACAGACTTTCTATGTCTCATTATAGACCAGCCCTCATCACAGTTAGGTGGTCGATTGATGACATCACCTTAGCCCCGCCCACTTCCGACAGGAAGTCACCTGTTTTTTATACTGTATGTCTTACTTTTACACTCTAAAACATGTTGGTGTGTCATGGATTCCAACCCTGTGCACACTGACATAACATGAGATGATGATGAACTCTGTCAATGCCTACAGACCCGTGGGGGAGTGGCAAAATGGCTGTCCCTCGCCATATGCATACGATCGTCTCTTATTCACAAACGCATCATCCTATTTGCACCTGACTTTTTATGAGTGAAACTTGTGAACCTCTGAGGAGCCCAATACAGTTTAATTGCAATTTGACTCCACTGCGCCCCCTAGGTTAATCAAACAGCTGTATCTCCTTGCCACATGGCCCAATCTGCTCCAGATTTTGGGTGCATGGCCAGTGAACGCTGCCGAAGACATCGAAGCGGATCGCATGGAGGACGGCGCGCGAGCGTCGGCGGTGGCCGGCGGGAGGCGGTGCTGGAACATCCGCGGTGGCTATAGGCTTGAGCGGCGCTTGGCTGCGAGGGCCGCTTGAGGCTCCGCGGAGCTTTAATTATTATTATTATTATTATTATAGTTCTTGTGCCAAATGAATTGGCTTTTTGGGGGCTTTATCATATTCAAAAACTCACCAAACGTGGCGGGGGCATAGAGCCCGTGTAAAATTTACGTATTTTAAGGTCCTCAGAAAAATCGCACAAGAAACGGCTCAAGGGCGCCACCTGGCAAATTTCAAAGGACCCTTTCCTATTCACTTACTTTATCGTAGAGACTTGAAACTTGGTACACTTGTAGAGCTCCCCAAGACACTCAGAATTTACAATTAATGTCATAGTGCAAGTATCACAGAATGTCGGCCATTTTGGATTGAAGTTCCGATTTTGACCCGATTTTGGCCGTTTACAGGGTTCGCATTTTTTCGAACTTGTCCTAGGGATTTCGATCGATCGGCTTCAAACTCGGTCAGATCGTTCATAAGGCATGGCCGATCCAAAGTTATCGTAGGTTTGCGTTTTCGACCTTCCTGAAGGGGGGTTACCTGGGGTCAAAGTTCACCTAGTCGCCATGAAAAATAAAACGGTTATAACTTTTACAAAAAAACTCACAGCAGCACCAAACTGTCAGTGATTGATCATCATCGGGTCCCCTAGAATACCCAATGGTCAAATGATGACATCACTTAGGCCACGCCCCCTTAGAACAGGAAGTGTCATTTTTTACTGTGAATGGTCGCTATCTGACCCCTTTGACCTAATCAACATGAAACTGTGTCCACAGACAGAAAACATGTTGGTGTGTCATGGATTCCAACCCTGTTTCGATTTGATGGAGCAGGTGGGCGTGGCAGCGTGGCGAACTGACCTGTAACGCCGTCGCCATACCTTTGGCTGTAGATTCCACAATTTTAAGCCCAGCTGCACCAAACTTCACATGAGTGATCCTGGTGGGATGCCTTACGATCCTATGTCGTCATAGTCTGACGTCATCTAAGCCCCGCCCCCTCAGAACAGGAAGTGCCTTTTTTTGACTTGTAAAGCTCCATCTATGGTTCTCTCAACCTAATCAAGATGATTCTGTGTTGGATGACAGATAACATGTTGGTCTCACTTGCTTTTAAGCGCCAAGAGTCTTCAGTAGAGGGCGTGGCCGTGGCAGCGCGGCGAAGCAGAGGGAACGCCGCCGCCATACGTTTGGCTCTAGATTCCACATCGTTCAGCCCAGCTGCACCAAACTCACTAGGATGCATCCTTATTTATCCCCGAACAGGAATCCATAACAGTCGTTCATGGGCGTGGCCTAATTTCTCTACAGCGCCCCCTAGAATTATTTAAATAATCAGCCCCAAGCCATGCTTTAACCTAGAATTATGAAACTTGGTACACATGTGTATGATGTCAGGACCTACAAAAAAGTCTCTTGGAGCCATGGTGCAAACCCAACAGGAAGTCGGCCATTTTGGATCAAAATCCGCCATTTACTGTTTTTCATAGACGTCACATCTGATCCATCTCCTCCTACAGCTTTCGAGATACAGACTTCAAACTCAGTCAGCAGAGAGTTGAGACAATAAAGGTCTGAAGTTATCACAGGAATTTTTGTGTGTCAAAGCGTGTGGGCGTGGCAAAGTCCCAAACTTTGACTATTCACCATTAAGCATCAAAGTGACATAACATGCACATACAAGGTCACAGCTGCATCAGACTTTCTATGTCTCATTATAGACCAGTCCTCATCACGGTTAGGTGGTCGATTGATGACATCACCTTAGCCCCGCCCACTTCCGACAGGAAGTCACCTGTTTTTTCTACTGTATGTCTTACTTTTACACTCTAAGTCATATGGGATTCATCCTGTGCAGACTGACATAAAATGACATGAAGATGAACTCTGTCAATGCCTACTGATGCGTGGGGGCGTCGCAAAATGGCTGTCCCTCGCCATATGCATACGATCATCTCTTATTCACAGACACATCATCCGATTTACACCAGACTTTTTATGAGTGACACTTGTGAACCTCTAAGGAGCCCAGTGGAGTTTAATTGCAATTTGACTCCACTGCGCCCCCTATGTTAATCAAACAGCTGTATCTCCTCTCTACATGGCCCGATGTGCTCCAGATTTTTGGTTCATCGCCAGGGAGCTCTGCCGAAGCCGTAAAAGCGGATAGCGTGGATGAGGGCGCGCGAGCGTCGGCGGTGGCGGGCGGGTGGCGGTGCTGGTACCCCCGCGGTGGCTATAGGCCGGAGCAGCGCTAGCTGCGAGGGCCGCTTGAGGCTCCGCGGAGCTTTAATTAGGCCCGAGCAGCTAAGCGCTGCGAGAGCCTATTGTTTTCGTGCTGTTTATTATTATTATTTTTATTGTGCCAAAAGAATTGGCTTTTTGGGGGCTTTCTCATATTCAAAAACTCACCAAACTTGGCGGGGGCATAGAGCCCGTGTAAAATTTACGTATTTTAAGGTCCCCAGAAAAATCGCACAAGAAACGGCTCAAGGGCGCCACCTAGCAACTTTCAAAAGACCCTTTCCTATTCACTTACTTTATCGTAGAGACTTGAAACTTGGTACACTTGTAGAGCTCCCCAAGACACTCTGAATTTACAATTAATGTCATAGTGCAAGTATCACAGATTGTCGGCCATTTTGGATTAAAGTTCCGATTTTGACCCGATTTTGGGCGTTTGCAGGGTTCGCATTTGATCGAACTTGTCCTAGGGATTTCGATCGATCGGCTTCAAACTCGGTCAGATCGTTCATAAGGCATGGCCGATCCAAAGTTATCGTAGGTTTGCGTTTTCGGGCTTGCTGAAGGGGTCTTTCCGGGGGTCAAAGGTCACCGATTCGCCATGAAACATCAAACTGTTATAACTCTTTGAAAAAAACTCATAGAAGCACCAAACTTTCAGTGATTGATCATCATGGGATGCTCTACAATACCCAACGGTCAAATGATGACGTCACTTAGGCCACGCCCCCTGAGAACAGGAAGTGTCATTTTTTACGCTGAACGGTCGCTATCTGACCCCTTTGATCTAATCGAGGTGAAACTGTGTCCACAGACAGAAAACATGTTGGTGTGTTGAGGATTCCAAGCCAAGCTCATTTGAATCCAGCAGGTGGGAGTGGCGGCGTGGCGAAGTGACCCTAAACGCCGTGTCCTTACGTTTGGCTGTGGATTCCACAATTTTGAGGCCAGCTGCACCAAACTTGACATGACTGATCCTGGTGGGATGCCTGACGATCCTATGTTGTCATAGTCTGACGTCATCTAAGCCCCGCCCCCTCAGAACAGGAAGTGCTTTTTATTCCATGGAAAGCTGCCTTTCTGGCTCACTGCACCTAATCAACATGATTCTGTGTTGGATGACAGATAACATGTTAGTGTCACTTGCTTTAAAGCGCCAAGAGTCTTCTGTAGAGGGCGTGGCCGTGGGACCGCGGCGAAGCAGAGGTAACGCCGCCGCCATACGTTTGGCTCTAGATTCCACATCGTTCAGCCCAGCTGCACCAAACTCACTAGGATGCATCCTTATCCATCCCCGAACAGGAATCCATAACAGTCGTTGATGGGCGTGGCCTAATTTCTCTACAGCGCCCCCTAGAAATTTTTAAATGATCAGCCCCAAGCCATGCTTTAACCTAGAATTATGAAACTTGGTACACATGTGTATCATGTCAGGACCTACAAAAAAGTCTCTTGGAGCCATGGTGCAAACCCAACAGGAAGTCGGCCATTTTGGATCAAAATCAGCCATTTCCTCTTTTTCATAGACATCGCATCTGATCTATCTCCTCCTGCAGCTTTTGAGATAGAGACTTCAAACTCAGTCAGCAGAGACTTGAGACATTAAAGATGAAAAGTTATCGTAGGAATTTTTCTATGTCAAAGCATGTGGGCGTGGCTAAGTCCCAAACTTTGACTATTCGCCATGAAACATCAAGATGCAATAACTTCCACATAGAAGGTCACAGCTGCATCAGACTTCCTATATCTGACTACAGACCACCCCTCATCACATTGAGATGGTCAGTTGATGACATCACCTTAACCCCGCCCACTTCCGACAGGAAGTCACCTGTTTTTTCTATTGTATGTCTTACTTTTACTCTCTAAGTCATATGGGTTTCATCCTGTGCAGGCTGACATGAAATGACATGATGATGAACTCTCCCATGATGAACTCTACTGACCCGTGGGGGCGTGGCTAAGTCCCAAACTTTGACTATACACCATGAAACATGAATGTGAAATAACTTCCAAATGCCAGGTCAGAGCTGCATCAGACTTTCTATGTCTCATTATAGATAAGCCCTCATCACAGTTATGTGGTCGATTGATGACATCACCCTTGCCCCGCCCACTTCCGACAGGAAGTGACCTGTTTTTTCTACTGTATGTCTTACTTTTTCTCTCTAATTCTTATGGGTTTCATCCTGTCCTGACTGACATAAAATGAAATGATGATGAACTTATTGATGATGAACTCATTGATGATGTACTCTACTGACCCGTGGGGGCGTGGCAAAATGGCTGTCCCTCGTAATATGCATACGTTCGTCTCGTATTCACAAACGCATCATCCGATTTGCACTAGACATTGTATGAGTGACACTTGTGAACCTCTGAGGAGCCCAATAGAGTTTAATTGTGATTTGACTCCACTGCGCCCCCTAGGTTAATCAAACAGCTGTATCTCCTCTCTACATGGCCCGATATGCTCCAGATTTTTGGTTCATCGCCAGGGAGCTCTGCCGAAGCCGTAAAAGCGGATAGCGTGGATGAGGGCGCGCGAGCGTCGGCGGTGGCGGGCGGGTGGCGGTGCTGGTACCCCCGCGGTGGCTATAGGCCGGAGCAGCGCTAGCTGCGAGGGCCGCTTGAGGCTCCGCGGAGCTTTAATTAGGCCCGAGCAGCTAAGCGCTGCGAGAGCCTATTGAAACTGTGCTGTTTATTATTATAGTTCTTGTGCCAAAAGAATTGGCTTTTTGGGGGCTTTATCATATTCAAAAACTCACCAAACTTGGCGGGGGCATAGAGCCCGTGTAAAATTTACGTATTTTAAGGTCCCCAGAAAAATCGCACAAGAAACGGCTCAAGGGCGCCACCTAGCAACTTTCAAAAGACCCTTTCCTATTCACTTACTTTATCGTAGAGACTTGAAACTTGGTACACTTGTAGAGCTCCCCAAGACACTCAGAATTTACAATTAATGTCATAGTGCAAGTATCACAGATTGTCGGCCATTTTGGATTGAAGTTCCGATTTTGACCCGATTTTGGCCGTTTACAGGGTTCGCATTTGATCGAACTTGTCCTAGGGATTTCGATCGATCGGCTTGAAACTCGGTCAGATCGTTCATAAGGCATGGCCGATCCAAAGTTATCGTAGGTTTGCGTTTTCGGGCTTGCTGAAGGGGTCTTTCCGGGGGTCAAAGGTCACCGATTCGCCATGAAACATCAAACTGTTATAACTCTTTGAAAAAAACTCATAGAAGCACCAAACTTTCAGTGATTGATCATCATGGGATGCTCTACAATACCGAACGGTCAAATGATGACGTCACTTAGGCCACGCCCCCTGAGAACAGGAAGTGTCATTTTTTACGCTGAACGGTCGCTATCTGACCCCTTTGACCTAATCGAGGTGAAACTGTGTCCACAGACAGAAAACATGTTGGTGTGTTGAGGATTCCAAGCCAAGCTCATTTGAATCCAGCAGGTGGGCGTGGCGGCGTGGCGAAGTGACCCTAAACGCCGTGTCCTTACGTTTGGCTGTGGATTCCACAATTTTGAGGCCAGCTGCACCAAACTTGACATGAGTGATCCTGGTAGGGTCCCCTACGATCCTATGTTGTCATAGTCTGACGTCATCTAAGCCCCGCCCCCTCAGAACAGGAAGTGCTTTTTTTTCCATGGAAAGCTGCCTTTCTGGCTCACTGCACCTAATCAACATGATTCTGTGTTGGATGACAGATAACATGTTAGTCTCACTTGCTTTAAAGCGCCAAGAGTCTTCTGTAGAGGGCGTGGCCGTGGGACCGCGGCGAAGCAGAGGTAACGCCGCCGCCATACGTTTGGCTCTAGATTCCACATCGTTCAGCCCAGCTGCACCAAACTCACTAGGATGCATCCTTATCCATCCCCGAACAGGAATCCATAACAGTCGTTGATGGGCGTGGCCTAATTTCTCTACAGCGCCCCCTAGAAATTTTTAAATGATCAGCCCCAAGCCATGCTTTAACCTAGAATTATGAAACTTGGTACACATGTGTATCATATCAGGACCTACAAAAAAGTCTCTTGGAGCCATGGTGCAAACCCAACAGGAAGTCGGCCATTTTGGATCAAAATCAGCCATTTCCTCTTTTTCATAGACATCGCATCTGATCTATCTCCTCCTGCAGCTTTTGAGATAGAGACTTCAAACTCAGTCAGCAGAGACTTGAGACATTAAAGATGAAAAGTTATCGTAGGAATTTTTCTATGTCAAAGCATGTGGGCGTGGCTAAGTCCCAAACTTTGACTATTCGCCATGAAACATCAAGATGCAATAACTTCCACATAGAAGGTCACAGCTGCATCAGACTTCCTATGTCTCATTATAGACCAGCCTTCATCATAGTTAGGTGGTCGATTGATGACATCACCCTAGCCCCGCCCACTTCCGACAGGAACTAACCTCTTTCTTCAATTGTATGTCTTACTTTTACTCTCTAATTCTTATGGGTTTCATCCTGTGCAGGCTGACATGAAATGAAATGATGATGAACTCTGCCGTGATGAACTCTACTGACCCGTGGGGGCGTGGCTAAGTCCCAAACTTTGAATATACATCATGAAACATGAATGTGAAATTACTTCCTAATGCCAGGTCACAGCTGCATCAGACTTTCTATGTGTCATTATAGACCAGCCATCATGACAGTTAGGTGGTCGATTGATGACATAACATTAGCCCCGCCCACTTCCGACAGGAAGTCACCTGTTTTTTCTACTGTATGTCTTACTTTTTCTCTCTAATTCTTATGGGTTTCATCCTGTCCTGACTGACATAAAATGAAATGATGATGAACTTATTGATGATGAACTCATTGATGATGTACTCTACTGACCCGTGGGGGCGTGGCAAAATGGCTGTCCCTCGTAATATGCATACGTTCGTCTCGTATTCACAAACGCATCATCCGATTTGCACCAGACATTGTATGAGTGACACTTGTGAACCTCTAAGGAGCCCAATAGAGTTTAATTGCGATTTGACTCCACTGCGCACCAAGGTTAATCAAACACCTGTGTCTCCTTGCGATATTAGCTGATCTACACCAGATTTTTGTGCATTGTCTGGGAGCAATGTCGAACATGACAGGGTGACTATCTTCAGGGCGGGTTTGGCAGCTCCGTGAGAGCAAGGAAGTGGCTGGGGGTAGGCGGTGGCTGGGGTGACATGGTGCTGAGGGGAGGCAGTGGCTGGGGGGAGGTGGTGCTGAGGGGAGGCGGTGGCTGGGGGGAGGCGGTGCTGGAACATCCGCGGTGGCTAGGCTTGAGCGGCGCTTGGCTGCGAGGGCCGCTTGAGGCTCCGCGGAGCTTTAATTAGGCCCGAGCAGCTAAGCGCTGCGAGAGCCTATTGAAACCTTACTGTTTCTTATTATTATAGTTCTTCAGCCAAATGAATTGGCTTTTTGGGGGCTTTATCATATTCAAAAACTCACCAAACTTGGCGGGGGCATAGAGCCCGTGTAAAATTTACGTATTTTAAGGTACCTGCAAAAATCGCACAAGAAACGGCTCAAGGGCGCCACCTAGCAACTTTCGAAAGACCCTTTCCTATTCACTTACTTTATAGTAGAGACTTGAAATTTGGTACACTTGTAGAGCTCCCCAAGACACTCAGAATTTACAATTAATGTCATAGTGCAAGTATCACAGATTGTCGGCCATTTTGGATTAAAGTTCCGATTTTGATCCGATTTTGGGCGTTTGCAGGGTTCGCATTTGATCGAACTTGTCCTAGGGATTTCGATCGATCGGCTTCAAACTCGGTCAGATCGTTCATAAGGCATGGCCGATCCAAAGTTATCGTAGGTTTGCGTTTTCGGGCTTGCTGAAGGGGTCTTTCCGGGGGTCAAAGGTCACCGATTCGCCATGAAACATCAAACTGTTATAACTCTTTGAAAAAAACTCATAGAAGCACCAAACTTTCAGTGATTGATCATCATGGGATGCTCTACAATACCCAACGGTCAAATGATGACGTCACTTAGGCCACGCCCCCTGAGAACAGGAAGTGTCATTTTTTACGCTGAACGGTCGCTATCTGACCCCTTTGACCTAATCGAGGTGAAACTGTGTCCACAGACAGAAAACATGTTGGTGTGTTGAGGATTCCAAGCCAAGCTCATTTGAATCCAGCAGGTGGGCGTGGCGGCGTGGCGAAGTGACCCTAAACGCCGTGTCCTTACGTTTGGCTGTGGATTCCACAATTTTGAGGCCAGCTGCACCAAACTTTACATGAGTGATCCTGGTAGGGTCCCCTACGATCCTATGTTGTCATAGTCTGACGTCATCTAAGCCCCGCCCCCTCAGAACAGGAAGTGCTTTTTTTTCCATGGAAAGCTGCCTTTCTGGCTCACTGCACCTAATCAACATGATTCTGTGTTGGATGACAGATAACATGTTAGTCTCACTTGCTTTAAAGCGCCAAGAGTCTTCTGTAGAGGGCGTGGCCGTGGGACCGCGGCGAAGCAGAGGTAACGCCGCCGCCATACGTTTGGCTCTAGATTCCACATCGTTCAGCCCAGCTGCACCAAACTCACTAGGATGCATCCTTATCCATCCCCGAACAGGAATCCATAACAGTCGTTGATGGGCGTGGCCTAATTTCTCTACAGCGCCCCCTAGAAATTTTTAAATGATCAGCCCCAAGCCATGCTTTAACCTAGAATTATGAAACTTGGTACACATGTGTATCATGTCAGGACCTACAAAAAAGTCTCTTGGAGCCATGGTGCAAACCCAACAGGAAGTCGGCCATTTTGGATCAAAATCAGCCATTTCCTCTTTTTCATAGACATCGCATCTGATCTATCTCCTCCTGCAGCTTTTGAGATAGAGACTTCAAACTCAGTCAGCAGAGACTTGAGACATTAAAGATGAAAAGTTATCGTAGGAATTTTTCTATGTCAAAGCATGTGGGCGTGGCTAAGTCCCAAACTTTGACTATTCGCCATGAAACATCAAGATGCAATAACTTCCACATAGAAGGTCACAGCTGCATCAGACTTCCTATATCTGACTACAGACCACCCCTCATCACATTGAGATGGTCAGTTGATGACATCACCTTAACCCCGCCCACTTCCGACAGGAAGTCACCTGTTTTTTCTATTGGATGTCTTACTTTTACTCTCTAAGTCATATGGGTTTCATCCGGTGTAGGCTGACATGACATGATATGATGATGAACTCTCCCATGATGAACTCGACTGACCCGTGGTGGCGTGGCTAAGTCCCAAACTTTGACTATACAGCATGAAACATGAATGTGAAATAACTTCCAAATGCCAGGTCACAGCTGCATCAGACTTTCTATGTCTCATTATAGACCAGCCTTCATCATAGTTAGGTGGTCGATTGATGACATCACCCTAGCCCCGCCCACTTCCGACAGGAAGTAACCTCTTTCTTCAATTGTATGTCTTACTTTTACTCTCTAATTCTTATGGGTTTCATCCTGTGCAGACTGACATGAAATGAAATGATGATGAACTCTGCCGTGATGAACTCTACTGACCCGTGGGGGCGTGGCTAAGTCCCAAACTTTGAATATACATCATGAAACATGAATGTGAAATTACTTCCGAATGCCAGGTCACAGATGCATCAGACTTTCTATGTGTCATTATAGACCAGCCATCATGACAGTTAGGTGGTCGATTGATGACATAACATTAGCCCCGCCCACTTCCGACAGGAAGTCACCTGTTTTTTCTACTGTATGTCTTACTTTTTCTCTCTAATTCTTATGGGTTTCATCCTGTCCTGACTGACATGAAATTAAATGATGATGAACTCTCCCATGATGAACTCTACTGACCCGTGGGGGCGTGGCTAAGTCCCAAACTTTGACTATACACCATGAAACATGAATGTGAAATAACTTCCAAATGCCAGGTCAGAGCTGCATCAGACTTTCTATGTCTCATTATAGATAAGCCCTCATCACAGTTATGTGGTCGATTGATGACATCACCCTTGCCCCGCCCACTTCCGACAGGAAGTGACCTGTTTTTTCTACTGTATTTCTTACTTTTTCTCTCTAATTCTTATGGGTTTCATCCTCTGCAGACTGACATGAAATGAAATGATGATGAACTCTGCCGTGATGAACTCTACTGACCCGTGGGGGCGTGGCTAAGTCCCAAACTTTGAATATACATCATGAAACATGAATGTGAAATTACTTCCTAATGCCAGGTCACAGATGCATCAGACTTTCTATGTCTCATTATAGACCAGCCCTCATCACAGTTAGGTGGTCGATTGATGACATCACCTTAGCCCCGCCCACTTCCGACAGGAAGTCACCTGTTTTTTATACTGTATGTCTTACTTTTACACTCTAAAACATGTTGGTGTGTCATGGATTCCAACCCTGTGCACACTGACATAACATGAGATGATGATGAACTCTGTCAATGCCTACAGACCCGTGGGGGAGTGGCAAAATGGCTGTCCCTCGCCATATGCATACGATCGTCTCTTATTCACAAACGCATCATCCTATTTGCACCAGACTTTTTATGAGTGAAACTTGTGAACCTCTGAGGAGCCCAATACAGTTTAATTGCAATTTGACTCCACTGCGCCCCCTAGGTTAATCAAACAGCTGTATCTCCTTGCCACATGGCCCAATCTGCTCCAGATTTTGGGTGCATGGCCAGTGAACGCTGCCGAAGACATCGAAGCGGATCGCATGGAGGACGGCGCGCGAGCGTCGGCGGTGGCCGGCGGGAGGCGGTGCTGGAACATCCGCGGTGGCTATAGGCTTGAGCGGCGCTTGGCTGCGAGGGCCGCTTGAGGCTCCGCGGAGCTTTAATTAGGCCCGAGCAGCTAAGCGCTGCGAGAGCCTATTGAAACCTTGCTGTTTCTTATTATTATAGTTCTTCAGCCAAATGAATTGGCTTTTTGGGGGCTTTATCATATTCAAAAACTCACCAAACTTGGCGGGGGCATAGAGCCCGTGTAAAATTTACGTATTTTAAGGTACCTGCAAAAATCGCACAAGAAACGGCTCAAGGGCGCCACCTAGCAACTTTCGAAAGACCCTTTCCTATTCACTTACTTTATAGTAGAGACTTGAAATTTGGTACACTTGTAGAGCTCCCCAAGACACTCAGAATTTACAATTAATGTCATAGTGCAAGTATCACAGATTGTCGGCCATTTTGGATTAAAGTTCCGATTTTGACCCGATTTTGGGCGTTTGCAGGGTTCGCATTTGATCGAACTTGTCCTAGGGATTTCGATCGATCGGCTTGAAACTCGGTCAGATCGTTCATAAGGCATGGCCGATCCAAAGTTATCGTAGGTTTGCGTTTTCGGGCTTGCTGAAGGGGTCTTTCCGGGGGTCAAAGGTCACCGATTCGCCATGAAACATCAAACTGTTATAACTCTTTGAAAAAAACTCATAGAAGCACCAAACTTTCAGTGATTGATCATCATGGGATGCTCTACAATACCCAACGGTCAAATGATGACGTCACTTAGGCCACGCCCCCTGAGAACAGGAAGTGTCATTTTTTACGCTGAACGGTCGCTATCTGACCCCTTTCACCTAATCGAGGTGAAACTGTGTCCACAGACAGAAAACATGTTGGTGTGTTGAGGATTCCAAGCCAAGCTCATTTGAATCCAGCAGGTGGGCGTGGCGGCGTGGCGAAGTGACCCTAAACGCCGTGTCCTTACGTTTGGCTGTGGATTCCACAATTTTGAGGCCAGCTGCACCAAACTTGACATGAGTGATCCTGGTAGGGTCCCCTACGATCCTATGTTGTCATAGTCTGACGTCATCTAAGCCCCGCCCCCTCAGAACAGGAAGTGCTTTTTTTTCCATGGAAAGCTGCCTTTCTGGCTCACTGCACCTAATCAACATGATTCTGTGTTGGATGACAGATAACATGTTAGTCTCACTTGCTTTAAAGCGCCAAGAGTCTTCTGTAGAGGGCGTGGCCGTGGGACCGCGGCGAAGCAGAGGTAACGCCGCCGCCATACGTTTGGCTCTAGATTCCACATCGTTCAGCCCAGCTGCACCAAACTCACTAGGATGCATCCTTATCCATCCCCGAACAGGAATCCATAACAGTCGTTGATGGGCGTGGCCTAATTTCTCTACAGCGCCCCCTAGAAATTTTTAAATGATCAGCCCCAAGCCATGCTTTAACCTAGAATTATGAAACTTGGTACACATGTGTATCATGTCAGGACCTACAAAAAAGTCTCTTGGAGCCATGGTGCAAACCCAACAGGAAGTCGGCCATTTTGGATCAAAATCAGCCATTTCCTCTTTTTCATAGACATCGCATCTGATCTATCTCCTCCTGCAGCTTTTGAGATAGAGACTTCAAACTCAGTCAGCAGAGACTTGAGACATTAAAGATGAAAAGTTATCGTAGGAATTTTTCTATGTCAAAGCATGTGGGCGTGGCTAAGTCCCAAACTTTGACTATTCGCCATGAAACATCAAGATGCAATAACTTCCACATAGAAGGTCACAGCTGCATCAGACTTCCTATATCTGACTACAGACCACCCCTCATCACATTGAGATGGTCAGTTGATGACATCACCTTAACCCCGCCCACTTCCGACAGGAAGTCACCTGTTTTTTCTATTGTATGTCTTACTTTTACTCTCTAAGTCATATGGGTTTCATCCGGTGTAGGCTGACATGACATGATATGATGATGAACTCTCCCATGATGAACTCGACTGACCCGTGGGGGCGTGGCTAAGTCCCAAACTTTGACTATACAGCATGAAACATGAATGTGAAATAACTTCCAAATGCCAGGTCACAGCTGCATCAGACTTTCTATGTCTCATTATAGACCAGCCTTCATCATAGTTAGGTGGTCGATTGATGACATCACCCTAGCCCCGCCCACTTCCGACAGGAAGTAACCTCTTTCTTCAATTGTATGTCTTACTTTTACTCTCTAATTCTTATGGGTTTCATCCTGTGCAGGCTGACATGAAATGACATGATGATGAACTCTCCCATGATGAACTCTACTGACCCGTGGGGGCGTGGCTAAGTCCCAAACTTTGACTATACACCATGAAACATGAATGTGAAATAACTTCCAAATGCCAGGTCACAGCTGCATCAGACTTTCTATGTGTCATTATAGACCAGCCCTCATCACAGTTATGTGGTCGATTGATGACATAACATTAGCCCCGCCCACTTCCGACAGGAAGTCACCTGTTTTTTCTACTGTATGTCTTACTTTTACACTCTAAAACATGTTGGTGTGTCATGGATTCCAACCCTGTGCAGACTGACATAACATGAGATGATGATGAACTCTGTCAATGCCTACTGACCCGTGGGGGAGTGGCAAAATGGCTGTCCCTCGCCATATGCATACGATCGTCTCTTATTCACAAACGCATCATCCTATTTGCACCAGACTTTTTATGAGTGACACTTGTGAACCTCTGAGGAGCCCAATACAGTTTAATTGCAATTTGACTCCACTGCGCCCCCTAGGTTAATCAAACAGCTGTATCTCCTTGCCACATGGCCCAATCTGCTCCAGATTTTGGGTGCATGGCCAGTGAACGCTGCCGAAGACATCGAAGCGGATCGCGTGGAGGACGGCGCGCGAGCGTCGGCGGTGGCCGGCGGGAGGCGGTGCTGGAACATCCGCGGTGGCTATAGGCTTGAGCGGCGCTTGGCTGCGAGGGCCGCTTGAGGCTCCGCGGAGCTTTAATTATTATTATTTTTATTGTGCCAAAAGAATTGGCTTTTTGGGGGCTTTCTCATATTCAAAAACTCACCAAACTTGGCGGGGGCATAGAGCCCGTGTAAAATTTACGTATTTTAAGGTCCCCAGAAAAATCGCACAAGAAACGGCTCAAGGGCGCCACCTAGCAACTTTCAAAAGACCCTTTCCTATTCACTTACTTTATCGTAGAGACTTGAAACTTGGTACACTTGTAGAGCTCCCCAAGACACTCAGAATTTACAATTAATGTCATAGTGCAAGTATCACAGATTGTCGGCCATTTTGGATTAAAGTTCCGATTTTGACCCGATTTTGGGCGTTTGCAGGGTTCGCATTTGATCGAACTTGTCCTAGGGATTTCGATCGATCGGCTTCAAACTCGGTCAGATCGTTCATAAGGCATGGCCGATCCAAAGTTATCGTAGGTTTGCGTTTTCGGGCTTGCTGAAGGGGTCTTTCCGGGGGTCAAAGGTCACCGATTCGCCATGAAACATCAAACTGTTATAACTCTTTGAAAAAAACTCATAGAAGAACCAAACTTTCAGTGATTGATCATCATGGGATGCTCTACAATACCCAACGGTCAAATGATGACGTCACTTAGGCCACGCCCCCTGAGAACAGGAAGTGTCATTTTTTACGCTGAACGGTCGCTATCTGACCCCTTTGACCTAATCGAGGTGAAACTGTGTCCACAGACAGAAAACATGTTGGTGTGTTGAGGATTCCAAGCCAAGCTCATTTGAATCCAGCAGGTGGGCGTGGCGGCGTGGCGAAGTGACCCTAAACGCCGTGTCCTTACGTTTGGCTGTGGATTCCACAATTTTGAGGCCAGCTGCACCAAACTTGACATGAGTGATCCTGGTAGGGTCCCCTACGATCCTATGTTGTCATAGTCTGACGTCATCTAAGCCCCGCCCCCTCAGAACAGGAAGTGCTTTTTTTTTCCATGGAAAGCTGCCTTTCTGGCTCACTGCACCTAATCAACATGATTCTGTGTTGGATGACAGATAACATGTTAGTCTCACTTGCTTTAAAGCGCCAAGAGTCTTCTGTAGAGGGCGTGGCCGTGGGACCGCGGCGAAGCAGAGGTAACGCCGCCGCCATACGTTTGGCTCTAGATTCCACATCGTTCAGCCCAGCTGCACCAAACTCACTAGGATGCATCCTTATCCATCCCCGAACAGGAATCCATAACAGTCGTTGATGGGCGTGGCCTAATTTCTCTACAGCGCCCCCTAGAAATTTTTAAATGATCAGCCCCAAGCCATGCTTTAACCTAGAATTATGAAACTTGGTACACATGTGTATCATGTCAGGACCTACAAAAAAGTCTCTTGGAGCCATGGTGCAAACCCAACAGGAAGTCGGCCATTTTGGATCAAAATCAGCCATTTCCTCTTTTTCATAGACATCGCATCTGATCTATCTCCTCCTGCAGCTTTTGAGATAGAGACTTCAAACTCAGTCAGCAGAGAGTTGAGACATTAAAGATGAAAAGTTATCGTAGGAATTTTTCTATGTCAAAGCATGTGGGCGTGGCTAAGTCCCAAACTTTGACTATTCGCCATGAAACATCAAGATGCAATAACTTCCACATAGAAGGTCACAGCTGCATCAGACTTCCTATATCTGACTACAGACCACCCCTCATCACATTGAGATGGTCAGTTGATGACATCACCTTAACCCCGCCCACTTCCGACAGGAAGTCACCTGTTTTTTCTATTGTATGTCTTACTTTTACTCTCTAAGTCATATGGGTTTCATCCGGTGTAGGCTGACATGACATGATATGATGATGAACTCTCCCATGATGAACTCGACTGACCCGTGGGGGCGTGGCTAAGTCCCAAACTTTGACTATACAGCATGAAACATGAATGTGAAATAACTTCCAAATGCCAGGTCACAGCTGCATCAGACTTTCTATGTCTCATTATAGACCAGCCTTCATCATAGTTAGGTGGTCGATTGATGACATCACCCTAGCCCCGCCCACTTCCGACAGGAAGTAACCTCTTTCTTCAATTGTATGTCTTACTTTTACTCTCTAATTCTTATGGGTTTCATCCTGTGCAGGCTGACATGAAATGACATGATGATGAACTCTCCCATGATGAACTCTACTGACCCGTGGGGGCGTGGCTAAGTCCCAAACTTTCACTATACACCATGAAACATGAATGTGAAATAACTTCCAAATGCCAGGTCAGAGCTGCATCAGACTTTCTATGTCTCATTATAGATAAGCCCTCATCACAGTTATGTGGTCGATTGATGACATCACCCTTGCCCCGCACACTTCCGACAGGAAGTGACCTGTTTTTTCTACTGTATGTCTTACTTTTTCTCTCTAATTCTTATGGGTTTCATCCTGTGCAGACTGACATGAAATGACATGAAGATGAACTCTGTCAATGGCATCTGACCCTTGTGGGTGTGGCAAAAATGGCTGTCCCTCGCCATATGCATACGATCGTCTCTTATTCACAAACGCATCATCCCATTTGCTCCAGACTTTTTATGACTGACACTTGTGAACCTCTAAGGAGCCCAATAGAGTTTAATTGCAATTTGACTCTACTGCGCACCCAGGTTAATCAAACACCTGTGTCTCCTTGCGATATCAGCTGATCTACACCAGATTTTTGTGCATTGACTGGGAGCAATGTCGAACATGACAGGGTGACTATCTTCAGGGCTGGTTTGGCAGCTCCGTGAGAGCAAGGCGGTGGCTGGGGGTAGGCGGTGGCTGGGGTGACATGGTGCTGAGGGGAGGCAGTGGCTGGGGGGAGGTGGTGCTGAGGGGAGGCGGTGGCTGAGGGGAGGCGGTGCTGGAACATCCGCGGTGGCTAGGCTTGAGCGGCGCTTGGCTGCGAGGGCCGCTTGAGGCTCCGCGGAGCTTTAATTATTATTACGATTCTGCCACCCTTTTTAGGGGGCTTTTTGGGGGCTTTATCATATTCAAAAACTCACCAAACGTGGCGGGGGCATAGAGCCCGGTGAAAAATTTGGTATTTTAAGGTCCCCAGAAAAATCGCACAAGAATCGGCTCAAGGGCGCCACCTAGCAACTTTCAAAAGACCCTTTCCTATTCACTTACTTTATCGTAGAGACTTGAAACTTGGTACACTTGTAGAGCTCCCCAAGACACTCAGAATTTACAATTAATGTCATAGTGCAAGTATCACAGATTGTCGGCCATTTTGGATTAAAGTTCCGATTTTGACCCGATTTTGGGCGTTTGCAGGGTTCGCATTTGATCGAACTTGTCCTAGGGATTTCGATCGATCGGCTTGAAACTCGGTCAGATCGTTCATAAGGCATGGCCGATCCAAAGTTATCGTAGGTTTGCGTTTTCGGGCTTGCTGAAGGGGTCTTTCCGGGGGTCAAAGTTCACCTAGTCGCCATGAAAAATAAAACGGTTATAACTTTTACAAAAAAACTCACAGCAGCACCAAACTTTCAGTGATTGATCATCATGGGATGCTCTACAATACCCAACGGTCAAATGATGACGTCACTTAGGCCACGCCCCCTGAGAACAGGAAGTGTCATTTTTTACGCTGAACGGTCGCTATCTGACCCCTTTCACCTAATCGAGGTGAAACTGTGTCCACAGACAGAAAACATGTTGGTGTGTTGAGGATTCCAAGCCAAGCTCATTTGAATCCAGCAGGTGGGCGTGGCGGCGTGGCGAAGTGACCCTAAACGCCGTGCCCTTACGTTTGGCTGTGGATTCCACAATTTTGAGGCCAGCTGCACCAAACTTGACATGAGTGATCCTGGTAGGGTCCCCTACGATCCTATGTTGTCATAGTCTGACGTCATCTAAGCCCCGCCCCCTCAGAAGAGGAAGTGCTTTTTTTTCCATGGAAAGCTGCCTTTCTGGCTCACTGCACCTAATCAACATGATTCTGTGTTGGATGACAGATAACATGTTAGTCTCACTTGCTTTAAAGCGCCAAGAGTCTTCTGTAGAGGGCGTGGCCGTGGGACCGCGGCGAAGCAGAGGTAACGCCGCCGCCATACGTTTGGCTCTAGATTCCACATCGTTCAGCCCAGCTGCACCAAACTCACTAGGATGCATCCTTATCCATCCCCGAACAGGAATCCATAACAGTCGTTCATGGGCGTGGCCTAATTTCTCTACAGCGCCCCCTACAATTTTTTAAATAATCAGCCCCAAGCCATGCTTTAACCTACAATTATGAAACTTGGTACACATGTGTATGATGTCAGGACCTACAAAAAAGTCTCTTGGAGCCATGGTGCAAACCAAACAGGAAGTCGGCCATTTTGGATTAAAATCCACCATTTCCTCCTTTTCATAGACGTCACATCTGATCTATCTCCTCCTGCAGCTTTTGAGATAGAGACTTCAAACTCAGTCAGCACAGACTTGAGACATTAAAGATGAAAAGTTATCGTAGGAATTTTTCTATGTCAAAGCATGTGGGCGTGGCTAAGTCCCAAACTTTGACTATTCGCCTTAATATATTAAAGTGACATAACATGAACATACAAGGTCACAGCTGCATCAGACTTTCTATGTCTCATTATAGATAAGCCCTCATCACAGTTATGTGGTCGATTGATGACATCACCCTTGCCCCGCCCACTTCCGACAGGAAGTCACCTGTTTTTTATACTGTATGTCTTACTTTTACACTCTAAAACATGTTGGTGTGTCATGGATTCCAAGCCTGTGCACACTGACATAACATGAGATGATGATGAACTCTGTCAATGCCTACAGACCCGTGGGGGAGTGGCAAAATGGCTGTCCCTCGCCATATGCATACGATCGTCTCTTATTCACAAACGCATCATCCTATTTGCACCAGACTTTTTATGAGTGAAACTTGTGAACCTCTGAGGAGCCCAATACAGTTTAATTGCAATTTGACTCCACTGCGCCCCCTAGGTTAATCAAACAGCTGTATCTCCTTGCCACATGGCCCAATCTGCTCCAGATTTTGGGTGCATGGCCAGTGAACGCTGCCGAAGACATCGAAGCGGATCGCATGGAGGACGGCGCGCGAGCGTCGGCGGTGGCCGGCGGGAGGCGGTGCTGGAACATCCGCGGTGGCTATAGGCTCGAGCGGCGCTTGGCTGCGAGGGCCGCTTGAGGCTCCGCGGAGCTTTAATTAGGCCCGAGCAGCTAAGCGCTGCGAAGGCCTATTGTAATCGCGCTGTTTATTATTCTTATTATTATTATTATTATTATAGTTCTTGTGCCAAATGAATTGGCTTTTTGGGGGCTTTATCATATTCAAAAACTCACCAAACGTGGCGGGGGCATAGAGCCCGTGTAAAATTTACGTATTTTAAGGTCCTCAGAAAAATCGCACAAGAAACGGCTCAAGGGCGCCACCTGGCAAATTTCAAAGGACCCTTTCCTATTCACTTACTTTATCGTAGAGACTTGAAACTTGGTACACTTGTAGAGCTCCCCAAGACACTCAGAATTTACAATTAATGTCATAGTGCAAGTATCACAGAATGTCGGCCATTTTGGATTGAAGTTCCGATTTTGACCCGATTTTGGCCGTTTACAGGGTTCGCATTTTTTCGAACTTGTCCTAGGGATTTCGATCGATCGGCTTCAAACTCGGTCAGATCGTTCATAAGGCATGGCCGATCCAAAGTTATCGTAGGTTTGCGTTTTCGACCTTCCTGAAGGGGGGTTACCTGGGGTCAAAGTTCACCTAGTCGCCATGAAAAATAAAACGGTTATAACTTTTACAAAAAAACTCACAGCAGCACCAAACTGTCAGTGATTGATCATCATCGGGTCCCCTAGAATACCCAATGGTCAAATGATGACATCACTTAGGCCACGCCCCCTTAGAACAGGAAGTGTCATTTTTTACTGTGAATGGTCGCTATCTGACCCCTTTGACCTAATCAACATGAAACTGTGTCCACAGACAGAAAACATGTTGGTGTGTCATGGATTCCAACCCTGTTTCGATTTGATGGAGCAGGTGGGCGTGGCAGCGTGGCGAACTGACCTGTAACGCCGTCGCCATACCTTTGGCTGTAGATTCCACAATTTTAAGCCCAGCTGCACCAAACTTCACATGAGTGATCCTGGTGGGATGCCTTACGATCCTATGTCGTCATAGTCTGACGTCATCTAAGCCCCGCCCCCTCAGAACAGGAAGTGCCTTTTTTTGACTTGTAAAGCTCCATCTATGGTTCTCTCAACCTAATCAAGATGATTCTGTGTTGGATGACAGATAACATGTTGGTCTCACTTGCTTTTAAGCGCCAAGAGTCTTCAGTAGAGGGCGTGGCCGTGGCAGCGCGGCGAAGCAGAGGGAACGCCGCCGCCATACGTTTGGCTCTAGATTCCACATCGTTCAGCCCAGCTGCACCAAACTCACTAGGATGCATCCTTATTTATCCCCGAACAGGAATCCATAACAGTCGTTCATGGGCGTGGCCTAATTTCTCTACAGCGCCCCCTAGAATTATTTAAATAATCAGCCCCAAGCCATGCTTTAACCTAGAATTATGAAACTTGGTACACATGTGTATGATGTCAGGACCTACAAAAAAGTCTCTTGGAGCCATGGTGCAAACCCAACAGGAAGTCGGCCATTTTGGATCAAAATCCGCCATTTACTGTTTTTCATAGACGTCACATCTGATCCATCTCCTCCTACAGCTTTCGAGATACAGACTTCAAACTCAGTCAGCAGAGAGTTGAGACAATAAAGGTCTGAAGTTATCACAGGAATTTTTGTGTGTCAAAGCGTGTGGGCGTGGCAAAGTCCCAAACTTTGACTATTCACCATTAAGCATCAAAGTGACATAACATGCACATACAAGGTCACAGCTGCATCAGACTTTCTATGTCTCATTATAGACCAGTCCTCATCACGGTTAGGTGGTCGATTGATGACATCACCTTAGCCCCGCCCACTTCCGACAGGAAGTCACCTGTTTTTTCTACTGTATGTCTTACTTTTACACTCTAAGTCATATGGGATTCATCCTGTGCAGACTGACATAAAATGACATGAAGATGAACTCTGTCAATGCCTACTGATGCGTGGGGGCGTCGCAAAATGGCTGTCCCTCGCCATATGCATACGATCATCTCTTATTCACAGACACATCATCCGATTTACACCAGACTTTTTATGAGTGACACTTGTGAACCTCTAAGGAGCCCAGTGGAGTTTAATTGCAATTTGACTCCACTGCGCCCCCTATGTTAATCAAACAGCTGTATCTCCTCTCTACATGGCCCGATGTGCTCCAGATTTTTGGTTCATCGCCAGGGAGCTCTGCCGAAGCCGTAAAAGCGGATAGCGTGGATGAGGGCGCGCGAGCGTCGGCGGTGGCGGGCGGGTGGCGGTGCTGGTACCCCCGCGGTGGCTATAGGCCGGAGCAGCGCTAGCTGCGAGGGCCGCTTGAGGCTCCGCGGAGCTTTAATTATTATTATTATAGTTCTTGTGCCAAATGAATTGGCTTTTTGGGGGCTTTATCATATTCAAAAACTCACCAAACTTGGCGGGGGCATAGAGCCCGGTGCGAAATTTTGTATTTTATGGTCGTTGCAAAAATCGCAAAAGAAACGGCTCAAGGGCGCCACCTAGCAACTTTCAAAGGACCCTTTCCTATTCACTTACTTTATCGTAGAGACTTGAAACTTGGTACACTTGTACAGCTCCCCAAAACACTCTGAATTTACAATTAATGTCATAGTGCAAGTATCACAGATTGTCGGCCATTTTGGATTAAAGTTCCGATTTTGACCCGATTTTGGGCGTTTGCAGGGTTCGCATTTGATCGAACTTGTCCTAGGGATTTCGATCGATCGGCTTCAAACTCGGTCAGATCGTTCATAAGGCATGGCCGATCCAAAGTTATCGTAGGTTTGCGTTTTCGGGCTTGCTGAAGGGGTCTTTCCGGGGGTCAAAGGTCACCGATTCGCCATGAAACATCAAACTGTTATAACTCTTTGAAAAAAACTGATAGAGGCACCAAACTTTCAGTGATTGATCATCATGGGATGCTCTACAATACCCAACGGTCAAATGATGACGTCACTTAGGCCACGCCCCCTGAGAACAGGAAGTGTCATTTTTTACGCTGAACGGTCGCTATCTGACCCCTTTGACCTAATCAAGGTGAAACTGGGTCCACAGACAGAAAACATGTTGGTGTGTTGAGGATTCCAAGCCCAGCTCATTTGAATCCAGCAGGTGGGCGTGGCGGCGTGGCGAAGTGACCCTAAACGCCGTGTCCTTACGTTTGGCTGTGGATTCCACAATTTTGAGGCCAGCTGCACCAAACTTGACATGAGTGATCCTGGTAGGGTCCCCTACGATCCTATGTCGTCATAGTCTGACGTCATCTAAGCCCCGCCCTCTCAGAACAGGAAGTGCTTTTTTTTCCATGGAAAGCTGCCTTTCTGGCTCACTGCACCTAATCAACATGATTCTGTGTTGGATGACAGATAACATGTTAGTCTCACTTGCTTTAAAGCGCCAAGAGTCTTCTGTAGAGGGCGTGGCCGTGGGACCGCGGCGAAGCAGAGGTAACGCCGCCGCCATACGTTTGGCTCTAGATTCCACATCGTTCAGCCCAGCTGCACCAAACTCACTAGGATGCATCCTTATCCATCCCCGAACAGGAATCCATAACAGTCGTTGATGGGCGTGGCCTAATTTCTCTACAGCGCCCCCTAGAAATTTTTAAATGATCAGCCCCAAGCCATGCTTTAACCTAGAATTATGAAACTTGGTACACATGTGTATCATGTCAGGACCTACAAAAAAGTCTCTTGGAGCCATGGTGCAAACCCAACAGGAAGTCGGCCATTTTGGATCAAAATCAGCCATTTCCTCTTTTTCATAGACATCGCATCTGATCTATCTCCTCCTGCAGCTTTTGAGATAGAGACTTCAAACTCAGTCAGCAGAGACTTGAGACATTAAAGATGAAAAGTTATCGTAGGAATTTTTCTATGTCAAAGCATGTGGGCGTGGCTAAGTCCCAAACTTTGACTATTCGCCATGAAACATCAAGATGCAATAACTTCCACATAGAAGGTCACAGCTGCATCAGACTTCCTATATCTGACTACAGACCACCCCTCATCACATTGAGATGGTCAGTTGATGACATCACCTTAACCCCGCCCACTTCCGACAGGAAGTCACCTGTTTTTTCTATTGTATGTCTTACTTTTACTCTCTAAGTCATATGGGTTTCATCTGGTGTAGGCTGACATGACATGATATGATGATGAACTCTCCCATGATGAACTCGACTGACCCGTGGGGGCGTGGCTAAGTCCCAAACTTTGACTATACAGCATGAAACATGAATGTGAAATAACTTCCAAATGCCAGGTCAGAGCTGCATCAGACTTTCTATGTCTCATTATAGATAAGCCCTCATCACAGTTATGTGGTCGATTGATGACATCACCCTTGCCCCGCCCACTTCCGACAGGAAGTGACCTGTTTTTTCTACTGTATGTCTTACTTTTTCTCTCTAATTCTTATGGGTTTCATCCTGTGCAGACTGACATGAAATGAAATGATGATGAACTCTGCCGTGATGAACTCTACTGACCCGTGGGGGCGTGGCTAAGTCCCAAACTTTGAATATACATCATGAAACATGAATGTGAAATTACTTCCTAATGCCAGGTCACAGATGCATCAGACTTTCTATGTCTCATTATAGACCAGCCCTCATCACAGTTAGGTGGTCGATTGATGACATCACCTTAGCCCCGCCCACTTCCGACAGGAAGTCACCTGTTTTTTATACTGTATGTCTTACTTTTACACTCTAAAACATGTTGGTGTGTCATGGATTCCAACCCTGTGCAGACTGACATAACATGACATGATGATGAACTCTGTCAATGCCTACTGACCCGTGGGGGAGTGGCAAAATGGCTGTCCCTCGCCATATGCATATGATCGTCTCTTATTCACAAACGCATCATACTATTTGCACCAGACTTTTTATGAGTGAAACTTGTGAACCTCTGAGGAGCCCAATACAGTTTAATTGCAATTTGACTCCACTGCGCCCCCTAGGTTAATCAAACAGCTGTATCTCCTTGCCACATGGCCCAATCTGCTCCAGATTTTGGGTGCATGGCCAGTGAACGCTGCCGAAGACATCGAAGCGGATCGCATGGAGGACGGCGCGCGAGCGTCGGCGGTGGCCGGCGGGAGGCGGTGCTGGAACATCCGCGGTGGCTATAGGCTTGAGCGGCGCTTGGCTGCGAGGGCCGCTTGAGGCTCCGCGGAGCTTTAATTAGGCCCGAGCAGCTAAGCGCTGCGAGAGCCTATTGAAACCTTGCTGTTTATTATTATAGTTCTTGTGCCAAAAGAATTGGCTTTTTGGGGGCTTTCTCATATTCAAAAACTCACCAAACTTGGCGGGGGCATAGAGCCCGTGTAAAATTTACGTATTTTAAGGTCCCCAGAAAAATCGCACAAGAAACGGCTCAAGGGCGCCACCTAGCAACTTTCAAAAGACCCTTTCCTATTCACTTACTTTATCGTAGAGACTTGAAACTTGGTACACTTGTACAGCTCCCCAAAACACTCTGAATTTACAATTAATGTCATAGTGCAAGTATCACAGATTGTCGGCCATTTTGGATTAAAGTTCCGATTTTGACCCGATTTTGGGCGTTTACAGGGTTCGCATTTGATCGAACTTGTCCTAGGGATTTCGATCGATCGGCTTGAAACTCGGTCAGATCGTTCAAAAGGCATGACCGATCCAAAGTTATCGTAGGTTTGCGTTTTCGGGCTTGCTGAAGGGGTCTTTCCGGGGGTCAAAGGTCACCGATTCGCCATGAAACATCAAACTGTTATAACTCTTTGAAAAAAACTCATAGAAGCACCAAACTTTCAGTGATTGATCATCATGGGATGCTCTACAATACCCAACGGTCAAATGATGACGTCACTTAGGCCACGCCCCCTGAGAACAGGAAGTGTCATTTTTTACGCTGAACGGTCGCTATCTGACCCCTTTGACCTAATCGAGGTGAAACTGTGTCCACAGACAGAAAACATGTTGGTGTGTTGAGGATTCCAAGCCAAGCTCATTTGAATCCAGCAGGTGGGCGTGGCGGCCTGGCGAAGTGACCCTAAACGCCGTGTCCTTACGTTTGGCTGTGGATTCCACAATTTTGAGGCCAGCTGCACCAAACTTGACATGAGTGATCCTGGTAGGGTCCCCTACGATCCTATGTTGTCATAGTCTGACGTCATCTAAGCCCCGCCCCCTCAGAACAGGAAGTGCTTTTTTTTCCATGGAAAGCTGCCTTTCTGGCTCACTGCACCTAATCAACATGATTCTGTGTTGGATGACAGATAACATGTTAGTCTCACTTGCTTTAAAGCGCCAAGAGTCTTCTGTAGAGGGCGTGGCCGTGGGACCGCGGCGAAGCAGAGGTAACGCCGCCGCCATACGTTTGGCTCTAGATTCCACATCGTTCAGCCCAGCTGCACCAAACTCACTAGGATGCATCCTTATCCATCCCCGAACAGGAATCCATAACAGTCGTTGATGGGCGTGGCCTAATTTCTCTACAGCGCCCCCTAGAAATTTTTAAATGATCAGCCCCAAGCCATGCTTTAACCTAGAATTATGAAACTTGGTACACATGTGTATCATGTCAGGACCTACAAAAAAGTCTCTTGGAGCCATGGTGCAAACCCAACAGGAAGTCGGCCATTTTGGATCAAAATCAGCCATTTCCTCTTTTTCATAGACATCGCATCTGATCTATCTCCTCCTGCAGCTTTTGAGATAGAGACTTCAAACTCAGTCAGCAGAGACTTGAGACATTAAAGATGAAAAGTTATCGTAGGAATTTTTCTATGTCAAAGCATGTGGGCGTGGCTAAGTCCCAAACTTTGACTATTCGCCATGAAACATCAAGATGCAATAACTTCCACATAGAAGGTCACAGCTGCATCAGACTTCCTATATCTGACTACAGACCACCCCTCATCACATTGAGATGGTCAGTTGATGACATCACCTTAACCCCGCCCACTTCCGACAGGAAGTCACCTGTTTTTTCTATTGTATGTCTTACTTTTACTCTCTAAGTCATATGGGTTTCATCCGGTGTAGGCTGACATGACATGATATGATGATGAACTCTCCCATGATGAACTCGACTGACCCGTGGGGGCGTGGCTAAGTCCCAAACTTTGACTATACAGCATGAAACATGAATGTGAAATAACTTCCAAATGCCAGGTCACAGCTGCATCAGACTTTCTATGTCTCATTATAGACCAGCCTTCATCATAGTTAAGTGGTCGATTGATGACATCACCCTAGCCCCGCCCACTTCCGACAGGAAGTAACCTCTTTCTTCAATTGTATGTCTTACTTTTACTCTCTAATTCTTATGGGTTTCATCCTGTGCAGGCTGACATGAAATGAAATGATGATGAACTCTCCCATGATGAACTCGACTGACCCGTGGGGGCGTGGCTAAGTCCCAAACTTTGACTATACAGCATGAAACATGAATGTGAAATAACTTCCAAATGCCAGGTCACAGCTGCATCAGACTTTCTATGTCTCATTATAGACCAGCCTTCATCATAGTTAGGTGGTCGATTGATGACATCACCCTAGCCCCGCCCACTTCCGACAGGAAGTAACCTCTTTCTTCAATTGTATGTCTTACTTTTACTCTCTAATTCTTATGGGTTTCATCCTGTGCAGGCTGACATGAAATGACATGATGATGAACTCTGCCGTGATGAACTCTACTGACCCGTGGGGGCGTGGCTAAGTCCCAAACTTTGAATATACATCATGAAACATGAATGTGAAATTACTTCCTAATGCCAGGTCACAGATGCATCAGACTTTCTATGTCTCATTATAGACCAGCCCTCATCACAGTTAGGTGGTCGATTGATGACATCACCTTAGCCCCGCCCACTTCCGACAGGAAGTCACCTGTTTTTTCTACTGTATGTCTTACTTTTACACTCTAAAACATGTTGGTGTGTCATGGATTCCAACCCTGTGCAGACTGACATGAAATGCCATGAAGATGAACTCTGTCAATGGCATCTGACCCTTGTGGGTGTGGCAAAAATGGCTGTCCCTCGCCATATGCATACGATCGTCTCTTATTCACAAACGCATCATCCCATTTGCTCCAGACTTTTTATGACTGACACTTGTGAACCTCTAAGGAGCCCAATAGAGTTTAATTGCAATTTGACTCTACTGCGCACCCAGGTTAATCAAACACCTGTGTCTCCTTGCGATATCAGCTGATCTACACCAGATTTTTGTGCATTGACTGGGAGCAATGTCGAACATGACAGGGTGACTATCTTCAGGGCTGGTTTGGCAGCTCCGTGAGAGCAAGGCGGTGGCTGGGGGTAGGCGGTGGCTGGGGTGACATGGTGCTGAGGGGAGGCAGTGGCTGGGGGGAGGTGGTGCTGAGGGGAGGCGGTGGCTGAGGGGAGGCGGTGCTGGAACATCCGCGGTGGCTAGGCTTGAGCGGCGCTTGGCTGCGAGGGCCGCTTGAGGCTCCGCGGAGCTTTAATTATTATTATTTTTTTTATCTTCCCAAATGAATTGGCTTTTTGGGGGCTTTATCATATTCAAAAACTCACCATACTTGGCGGGTGCATAGAGCACGTGTAAAATTTACGTATTTTAAGGTACCTGGAAAAATCGCACAAGAAACGGCTCAAGGGCGCCACCTAGCAACTTTCAAAAGACCCTTTCCTATTCACTGACTTTATCGTAGAGACTTGAAACTTGGTACACTTGTAGAGCTCCCCAAGACACTCTGAATTTACAATTAATGTCATAGTGCAAGTATCACAGATTGTCGGCCATTTTGGATTGAAGTTCCGATTTTGACCCGATTTTGGCCGTTTACAGGGTTCGCATTTGATCGAACTTGTCCTAGGGATTTCGATCGATCGGCTTCAAACTCGGTCAGATCGTTCAAAAGGCATGGCCGATCCAAAGTTATCGTAGGTTTGCGTTTTCGGGCTTGCTGAAGGGGTCTTTCCGGGGGTCAAAGGTCACCGATTCGCCATGAAACATCAAACTGTTATAACTCTTTGAAAAAAACTCATAGAAGCACCAAACTTTCAGTGATTGATCATCATGGGATGCTCTACAATACCCAAAGGTCAAATGATGACGTCACTTAGGCCACGCCCCCTGAGAACAGGAAGTGTCATTTTTTACGCTGAACGGTCGCTATCTGACCCCTTTGACCTAATCGAGGTGAAACTGTGTCCACAGACAGAAAACATGTTGGTGTGTTGAGGATTCCAAGCCAAGCTCATTTGAATCCAGCAGGTGGGCGTGGCGGCGTGGCGAAGTGACCCTAAACGCCGTGTCCTTACGTTTGGCTGTGGATTCCACAATTTTGAGGCCAGCTGCACCAAACTTGACATGAGTGATCCTGGTAGGGTCCCCTACGATCCTATGTTGTCATAGTCTGACGTCATCTAAGCCCCGCCCCCTCAGAACAGGAAGTGCTTTTTTTTCCACGGAAAGCTGCCTTTCTGGCTCACTGCACCTAATCAACATGATTCTGTGTTGGATGACAGATAACATGTTAGTCTCACTTGCTTTAAAGCGCCAAGAGTCTTCTGTAGAGGGCGTGGCCGTGGGACCGCGGCGAAGCAGAGGTAACGCCGCCGCCATACGTTTGGCTCTAGATTCCACATCGTTCAGCCCAGCTGCACCAAACTCACTAGGATGCATCCTTATCCGTCCCCGAAGAGGAATCCATAACAGTCGTTGATGGGCGTGGCCTAATTTCTCTACAGCGCCCCCTAGAAATTTTTAAATGATCAGCCCCAAGCCATGCTTTAACCTAGAATTATGAAACTTGGTACACATGTGTATCATGTCAGGACCTACAAAAAAGTCTCTAGGAGCCATGGTGCAAACCCAACAGGAAGTCGGCCATTTTGGATCAAAATCAGCCATTTCCTCTTTTTCATAGACATCGCATCTGATCTATCTCCTCCTGCAGCTTTTGAGATAGAGACTTCAAACTCAGTCAGCAGAGACTTCAGACATTAAAGATGAAAAGTTATCGTAGGAATTTTTCTATGTCAAAGCATGTGGGCGTGGCTAAGTCCCAAACTTTGACTATTCGCCATGAAACATCAAGATGCAATAACTTCCACATAGAAGGTCACAGCTGCATCAGACTTCCTATATCTGACTACAGACCACCCGTCATCACATTGAGATGGTCAGTTGATGACATCACCTTAACCCCGCCCACTTCCGACAGGAAGTCACCTGTTTTTTCTATTGTATGTCTTACTTTTACTCTCTAAGTCATATGGGTTTCATCCGGTGTAGGCTGACATGACATGATATGATGATGAACTCTCCCATGATGAACTCGACTGACCCGTGGGGGCGTGGCTAAGTCCCAAACTTTGACTATACAGCATGAAACATGAATGTGAAATAACTTCCAAATGCCAGGTCACAGCTGCATCAGACTTTCTGTCTCATTATAGACCAGCCTTCATCATAGTCAGGTGGTCGATTGATGACATCACCCTAGCCCCGCCCACTTCCGACAGGAAGTAACCTCTTTCTTCAATTGTATGTCTTACTTTTACTCTCTAATTCTTATGGGTTTCATCCTGTGCAGACTGACATGAAATGAAATGATGATGAACTCTGCCGTGATGAACTCTACTGACCCGTGGGGGCGTGGCTAAGTCCCAAACTTTGAATATACATCATGAAACATGAATGTGAAATTACTTCCTAATGCCAGGTCACAGCTGCAACAGACTTTCTATGTCTCATTATAGACCAGCCCTCATCACAGTTAGGTGGTCGATTGATGACATCACCTTAGCCCCGCCCACTTCCGAAAGGAAGTAACCTGTTTTTTATACTGTATGTCTTACTTTTACACTCTAAAACATGTTGGTGTGTCATGGATTCCAACCCTGTGCACACTGACATAACATGAGATGATGATGAACTCTGTGAATGCCTACAGACCCGTGGGGGAGTGGCAAAATGGCTGTCCCTCGCCATATGCATACGATCGTCTCTTATTCACAAACGCATCATCCTATTTGCACCAGACTTTTTATGAGTGAAACTTGTGAACCTCTGAGGAGCCCAATACAGTTTAATTGCAATTTGACTCCACTGCGCCCCCTAGGTTAATGAAACAGCTGTATCTCCTTGCCACATGGCCCAATCTGCTCCAGATTTTGGGTGCATGGCCAGTGAACGCTGCCGAAGACATCGAAGCAGATCGCATGGAGGACGGCGCGCGAGCGTCGGCGGTGGCCGGCGGGAGGCGGTGCTGGAACATACGCGGTGGCTATAGGCTTGAGCGGCGCTTGGCTGCGAGGGCCGCTTGAGGCTCCGCGGAGCTTTAATTTTTATGTTATTTCTGGTTGTTGAAATGGATGTAAATATTTTTGGATGTTTATTGTAAGTTTGCACAACTTTGCTAATTCATTTGGGGCAGTATTTAATGTAGCTACGTTAAACTTATATGTACATGTTTACAAAAGACTGTGAAAGTGATGTATTCCTTTTTGTTTGTATTTTAGTTTCACACTTCCTTGGAGTCAATAAACCTGTGGATAAAAGGTCAATTTTCCTCAGAGTCTTGATATAAGGAAGAGTTTAGCTGTACTGTCTAGTTGCATTTCATATGGCGAAGGCAGTATAGTGGATGTCTGTGGAGTAAGGTAAATGTTGAATTGGATGCTGGTTTGTGATTTTATTATGAGTTTTGTCAGCTTTATTAGTTGTTCATCTAATAAATGTTGTTATGATTGTACTTGGAAAGCCTTTGTCTTTGTGGCTCAGCTGATACAATGACAACATCAAGGAATCCGGGCAGAAGAGAGAATAAAAACGATCAAAAGATTTTAATTATTCTTCTTCTGATTAAAATTAACAATACATAAGGTAATCAGGGGAAACGAGGGACTGCTGGGGACAATCAAGTGGTAGACAGGACAACACGGAGACAAAACTGAACACAAAAACCTAAATAAACACACAGAATAACCAAATCCTCACTTTTAGGGGGGGAAAAAGAAACATTTTTATTGTTTTTATTACACTAAATCTGCTATTTGTTAACTTTTGCTTTAGATCAGTGTTTCCCAACCCTGGTCCTCAAGGCACACCATCCTACGTGTCTTAGAGGTTTCCCTGATTTAATGTGCCTGACTCAACTGATTGCATTTCATGAAACTCTTGTTAATCAGTCATCGACTGAAATCAGCTGGGCTGAAGCAGGGAAATACCTAAAACATGCAAGTCAGTGTGCTTTGAGGACCAGGGTTGTGAAACACTGCTTTAGATCACCTTGGGAAGTCATACAACGTACCAGGGTTACGAAAATGCATGAAGACATAAACAGTGCAACATAAATGAAATTTATTTTGTGTGTGTGTGTGTGTTTTCAAACAAACTGATTGACATGTCCATTTAGTTGTAACAGGCAGAAGGAGCTAACCTTCGTGCTGTTAGCATAAAGTTTATATCTTTTAGTCACTGTAGACTCAACAGTTTAAAGTTGAAAACAGATCCTGAATGTTTCTGTGACAATGAATGGTCAGACAGCCAGATAAGGAGCCTTTACTCGATTCTCAATACAACAGGGTAAGCTAAGGACGTCCTGTCCTATGTTACAGAGTTGCTGTCATTTGCTTTAGATCATCTTGGGAAATCATACAACGTACCAGATTACGTTAGCAGGCAAGCTATACTGACAGCAACTGGGCAGCCATTACAGGAGGGTATACATTTCCATACTCAGAGATATTGTAATGTAATGTTTGAATGATGTAAAAACTCTGCGTTTTTCATATTTACCAGGTAATTTTATATAATACGCAATCTGACGTGGTTATTTTAGCAATAATGCTAATATTTCTGCATTATTGCTGAATTATTAATAGTAATAGTAATTCCAGCAATAATGCTTTCTCCTGGACACTTTCTAGTCAAAGTTAGGCTGGTTTGGCTTTTACAAGTAAAACTTTAAAATTATATTTTAGAAAATTATTTAAAGCAAACAGTAAAACAATGTTTTCCAACCAAACCCTGAGGCATTCATAGTACAGCAGGTTTTATATGGGGATAAAAATACAGTCACAGTAAAGACTGACAGCCCCTTGTGTTAAATATTTGATCTCTTAAATACCACTTATGTTTTTCGGAGTTTTTTTTTAACACAGGTTAGTGAGCTTTAACACATCTGAAAGTTGATTTTACTCATCATTTTAAAACAGCTTCTGATTGTAAACACCAGTCCTGCTTAGTCTGCTTCAATTAAACTCCAGTTTGTCTAGAAAGTCTGGTTTATTTGGTGAGCTGAATGCTAATCAAACTCTGGTCCAACTACAAACTCTTAGTTTGGTTGAAGTGAATTCTTTGAATGCAAATCTGAACGCCAAGCCGACTGGAGACCGCTCCAAAAGTAGGAAGTGGACTACAACACAGGGCATTCTGGGTAAATACAACCAAATCAAACATAGGAACTTAGCATCAGCACAGAAATGGTTGGTTTGACTCAGAGCAGACAAAGACAACCACAGCAGCTGTAAATGTAACAAATGTTGCATTTGTAATCAAAGCTACATTTCCTCAGATTACCCTCAAGGCCAGAATGAATATTTTCCTCAGTTCCATTAGGGAATGTCATTTCGACAAAATGAGATTGTTTTGGATAAAAGTGACATCAACACAACTCGCATGTTCATCAATAACGGATCAGGTTGTTTCAGTTTTAAATGGGAATTAAATCAAGAGGAATAAATAAAAAAACACACACACACACACACACTACAGACAAATCCCAGAGACCACCCAGGAGCTCCTTCTGCATATCAATCTGACTCAGAGTTGTTGTGATTGTTTGTGCTCAGCTAAAGCCACAAGGAGATCACTGAGTTCCAAACACGCCTGTCTGCCTTATTTGTGCGCAATATCCCACTCAGTTATTTTTTTTTATCTTCCTGTCCCTGCCTTGTATGCTTCAGCTGATATATAGATATAAATTTATATATTTTTCAGGGTTTTTTGCAAATAAAAAATTCCCATCACTCTTTTTTTCCACCGTTGTTTATAACACAAATTCGGTCCTGGTGGCATCTTAGCATGAACTCTTGTGTGTGCACTTGCATATCTTTGTGTACTTGGCAGGAGGCAACAAGGCAGGGAAAGCAGAGTGGGGTTTTATGATGAAATTCAGTGGCAATTTGAAGTCTCCAATCACCGAACCATGCAAGAAACAGAGGGGGGAAAAGGCAGAAAGGTGAATAGACAGAAATTGGAGGTGAAGACAAATATGGAAGGCTCCAAAGAGAGCAGAAAGAGGTAAACAAAGGAGAGAAAGACTGTTAATTACTTCATCGCAGTTAAACTAGAGACATGAAAGCATAGCCTCAGTCTGTTTATTATGTGAAAAAAATAAAATAAAATTTATGTCTCTGACTGTGCCGTTGCATCTCCTGCAAGCTTTTTCTTCTCTCCTTCTCTGAATCTGTCAGTCTGTGTAATTAGTCTCATTCCTTTCCACATAACAGCTATAGCTGCAGGTTTCACCAAGTTGATGTTGGAACATCAGCGATAAACAACTCAGTCAGATTTGTTGCTCTCTGTGTGCTTCTAGGGAGGACATCTGAATCACAAGCAGAGACGGCAGAGAGAAAGAACAGCAGAAATGGAGGAGAGGGGGATGAAAAGGAAGAAAGAAAAGGCACCAAGGAGGCCCAGAGCTGGGCGCTAGTTAGCACCTTTCAGCAAGGAATGATGAGTTACATCATCAGAGAGAAGGAGAGGGGAGATCACCTACTGGAAACATCAAAACATTTTTCCCTTGATGCTCTCCTCCATATCATAGCTGGACTGCGGGGCGTCACAGAAAATAATGCAACCCCGCTGACCTTGGAAACAAAAAAACTCATGCCGTAATTGTGTTGCATGTTTCATCTCTGAATGCTGGGGCACCATCGTGTTTTTGTGTTAAAAAGAAGTTCAGGTGTCAGATTTCCAAACTCTTCAGTTCTCACTGAGATATTTTAAAAGATAAATGTAAAAGTTCAATAAGATGTAGCAAATATTTACAAGGAGGGAAGAAAAGAAGAGACTGTCAGCCATCCAGTTATTCATCCAATCATCTTTAGGATGGATGGATGGATGGATCATTAGATGGATGGATCTTTTAGACAGTGTGTTCAGTTCTAATGTTGGTTAATATTTTCACATTATTAAACTAATGATCTGGTAGATGAGTAAACTCACATCAGGACTCAGCAATGAGCTGAACATGGCTCCCATACAGCTGAGATAATTATACAGCCATGCTTAAAACTAAAGGATTATAAAAAATAAATAAAAAGCATATGCATACAGAAAATTAGAAGAGCTTCAAAAGACATGACATTTATTATGCATCAAATATTTGGTGGATATTCAGGCAACAAAGCCTTACTATAAAATGGCATGCAGCGGTAGGGAACTTAAAAGGACTCCTTTTCCCAACCAAAATGCAGGAGGAATAACAAAAGGAGGCTTACAGAGCACGTATATTTCTCCTTTTTTGTGCCTCAGGCGGTTTAAACTGAACACATTTTCCTTTGCACTGCGAGTTCATTTGAATTCAGTCATTTGAAAAGATAGTCTTTCTCTAGCAATTTTTACCCCCTCTCCCTTCCTTATTTATCAACGAGAACTCATTCGTTTCACCTTGTTTGAAGAGCGCTACCAAAAATTCAAACAAGGGAGAACAAAACGTTTGCCAGTTTTCCTGTTCTGCATTTTAATGCTCTCTACAGCAGGGAGAGTTGGTTTTCTGTTGCCTCCTTCTTAGAAAAACAACAGCAGCTCTCCCTTTGCCTATACACAGAGTGGAGGTGAGCTTCAAGGCTGCTTTGTAAACACAATGACAAATAAATATATCATCTGTAGTGGAGATTAATGTTTATTTGAACATATCCAGGGCTTTTCTGTTTTTGATCTCTGCTTCAGTGGCGTGGGTTCTCTCTGGGTACTCTTGTTTCCTCCCAATGGCCAAAAACCAAACATATTGAGTGCAAATTAACCTTGAATGGGTTTGTGAGCAAATATGTGACTGATTTGCAAAAGACAACAAAAAACTGAATGCCTCATAGAAACAATGCAACGTAACGTCACAGCTTTTAGCCCTCCCTGCTGGAGGGCTAAAAGCTGCTCAATAATGATCACTAGCTTTGGCTTTAGCTGCGAATGTGGCAGGAAGAAGGTGGAGGCTGCACCTGCTGGCAGGGTGATTGCAAGTGAGCCAATAGTGCCAGAGGGTGCTCAGTATAAAAACTGAGGTAAGCTGCGAACTGACACTTGGTAGTGAGGAAGGAGGCGGAAGGAGAAGCGAGTGAACGTAACAAACAAACGAAGGCGGTAGGATTTGATTTTGGCGGATTGCATAAACTGTACATTGACTGTAGCAACATGGCTTCTACATCAGGAGGAAATAGTGGAAATGAGATGGAATGGATGATATCAAGATCAGCAAGAATGAAAAGAGCACTTAGGAAGAGACAAGAAAAGGCAAGAAGTTGGTCGGAAGAAAGTGAAGCAAGAGAAGAAGCTAACAAAAAGACAAAAACAAACGACAGGGCAAGTTCACGAGAACAGAATGACTTTACTAGAGAAGTGGAATTTAAAGTCATAGTGGAATTCAAGCAAGGAGGAGGATCTAACCACCCGATAAAGTTGACCAAGCAATAGAGGAAGAAATAGGGAAAATTAAAACAGCTAGAATCATGAATAACAGAAGAGTGCTAATATATGCTAGCAGTGAAACACAACAACAAAAGATAATCGGAATGAAAAACTTGATGGGAGGAAAGAATTAAAACATATTCCAGGGTCTTTAGCAAGGCTGAGAGGAGTAATATCAGGAGTTCCAATGGAAATGACAATGGAGGATTTGAAAAAAGAAATCAAAGGAGGGAAAATAGCAGACACCACCAGGATTAAAAGTAAAAGAGATGGGGAACTTAAAGACACAATGGCAGTAATTTTACAATTTGAAAATGTTATGCCAGAAAATATTCAGCTAGGATACATGAACTATAGAGTTAGATGAACTATAGAGTTAGAGTGTACATCCCTAAACCCCTCAGATGTTTTATTTGCCAAAGAATGGGACACATTGCTAAGTTTTTTGTAAAGGAAAACTTAGGTGTGCAAGATGTGGAGGTCCACATGAATATGGAAAGTGCAATAAAGATGCTAAAATCAAATGTAACTGCGGAGGAGATCATAGTGCAGCATATGGTGGATGTAAAATACAAAGGGAAGCCAGAGAAGCTCAAAGAATCAAAATAACAGAGTTTCATATGCTGAAGCTTTAAAAAGAGTAAGGAAAGATGATTCAAGAGAAATGAGGTTGGGAGAAATAGGTCAAAGAAGCACAACTTGGAATTCAAATCAAGGGCAGAATGATCAGAGACAAATCTTGGTACCAACAAAAAGCATGCTCGCATAAATGTAGAGTGGATGAAAATTCAATGGTGGTGAAAAAAGAAAACGTAGCACTTATGTGTCATATTATCAATGTTACAGTACAAATGAAGAAGAAAAGTGATAAAATAAAAGCAATCGTAACAGCAACAGGAAGATTTTTAGATATGAAAGAAATCCAAGCTGATCAGATTCATACCATTTTGAGTGCCACTGAAACAACAGAAAATGCTCAGGATTAAGATTCAAGCGTTTATAATGGTTCTACATATTCTTCAATGGAATGCTAGAAATTTAATAGCCAATGGACAATAATTTAAAAAGTTTGTTTATGATTTAGAAATAATCCCAGATATAATATGTATTCAAGAAACATGGTTGAAACCTAACCTAGATTTTAAAATTCCCGGATATAGCATAGAAAGACAGGATAGAAGTTATGGTAGTGGAGGTGGATGTGCCACTTTAATAAAGGATGGAATAGCTTATAAGAAAAACACAACGAATAAAGAATTGGAATGCATTAATATAGAAATATTTAATTTAAGAAAATATGGAAATATTAAAATTATAAATATTATAATCCTTGTAAAAGTCTTGATAGTTAAATGTTTAAGGAAATAGGAAAATTACATAGAAGAGAATTATGGTGTGGTGATTTTAATGCACACAATAGTCTATGGGGTAGCAAGAAGACAGATCATAATGGTATCATAGTTGAAGACATGATGGATGAAAGGTCATTAGTTTGTCTTAATAATGGAAAAGGTACAAGAGTAAATATATATAAAAGTAGTTTCATGTCTAGATGTTACATTAACAACTGATTGTCTTGTTAGTTCATATGAATGGGATATTAAGAGGAAGTTTACATTAGGGAGTGATCACTTTCCAGTTAGTACAATAATTAATGACAGTATAAATAGGCAACAAGATTTCATATTAACAAGATGGTGTTTCAATAAAGCTAATTGGCAAAAATTTTAAATAAATTGTGAAAAAAACAGCCATATGGTAGCATGAAAAGGCAACATTGAAGAATGTACAAGTCAGATAACAGAACACATTTTAAATGCTGCAAATTTTAGTATCCCAAAAATAAAAGTTAAAGGTAGGAAAAATGTAGTTCCTTGGTGGAATGATGAATGCAGTAGAGCAATTAAAGAATGTAACAAGGCATTTAAAATATTACAGAAAAATTTAACAACCGAAAACCTTATTGAATATAAAACGAAAAGAGCAATGGCTCGCAAAATTATTAAAGAAGCTAAAAAGAAAACATGGAGAGAATATTGTTCCTCAATAGGTTCAGAAATAAAATTGCGGAACACTTGGTCAATGTTTAGGAAAATGACTGGGAAAAGGAATGATGTTAAAATGCCAGCCTTAGTCAGAGGGCAGGAAATATTAGTTTTAAATAAAGATTAGGCATATTTACTAGGGGAGACATTTGCTCCAGTTCATAGTGGTGAACATACAGACATTCACAGACAGCAGAAAATACAAAAACTTGGAAATCATAAAAGTTTATTGAAAAAATGTCAAAAATGCATGTCAACATTAGACATGAATATAACCATGAAAGAAATGAAAACAGTATTGAAAGGGACAGAATACTTGGCTCCAGGGAAGGATCAATTATGTTATACTATGTTTCGACAGATTCCAGAGGTAACATTGAAATTAATATTAAAATTATTTAATAAAATATGGAATGAAGGTTTAATACGAAATATCTGGAAAAGGGCAATAATACTTCTGTTTAATAAACCAGGGAAAGATTCTATCAGTCCAAATAATTATAGACCAATAGCTTTAACTTCTCATTTAAGTAAATGGATGGAGAAAATAATAGTCGAATAGGATACGTTCTTGAACATAAGAAACTATTGAATGGATACCAGTGTGGCTATAGAACAGGGAGATCAACAATGGATGCTCTAACTAGAGTAAGTAATGACAACATCTCTTTTTTCTCTGCAGCCAGCTTGCTGGCCTGCTTGCTGGCCTGCACAGCAGACACCACATTCCTCCGTTTGCTCCTCCTTTTTGTCGGGCTGAAGCCTCCAGCTCCATCGCCTCCTCTGCCTCACCTGTCTCTCCCTCAACTCCAGTTCCAAAAACCAACTCCACACTGTTCTGTCCTTCCTTCCGTCCATCTCCCTTTCTCTCCCTGATCTCCACAGACTAGATACTCCTCATCTCTCACTGCCTCCTGCTCTCCCTGCACACCGTCTCTCTCCCCCACTTCATTTCACCACCACCAGTATCCACCTCACCAGTATCAGAGAACCAGCTCTCATTGTCGTTGCTATCTGACACCTCCTTTTTCTCTGCAGCCAGCTTGCTGGCCTGCACAGCAGACACCACATTCCTCTGTTTGCTCCGCCTCTTTATCAGGGCTGAAGCCTCCAGTTCCATCGCCTCCTCTGCCTCACCTGTCTCTCCCTCCACTCCAGTTGCAAAAAAAACGCTGCACCATTCTGACCTTCCTTCTGTCCATCCACCTGCTCCTCTCCTTTCTCTCCCTGATCTCCACACACTAAACACTCTTCATCGCCTCTCATTCCCTCCTGCTCTCCCTCCACAGTCTCTCTCCCCGACTTCACTTTCACCCTCACCACCACCATTCACCCCATCACCACACAACACCGTGCTTCCATCCTTTCCTACACATACATACATTTTCAAACCTTTCCCACCTTCCACTAACGATACCTCAACAACACCTTTCGCCGGCTCCTCTGCAGCGGGTTCCTCCGCCGCCACCGCGGGCTCCTCCGCTGCCTCAGCCTCACTAGGTGGGCTCCCCACCTGCTCAGCAGCAGCAGGCTGCAGCTTCGCCAAACTCGACGGGGCCAGTTGTGACCCTCCTGACCACAACCAAAACATTTCATGCTAGAAGATGTTGCAAAAAGCACATAGTCAAAATCATCTAACCTAACATGAAACCACAAGTTAAGCTCCTCGTCACGTTGATTTAATATCATGAACAGTTGTCTCCTGTGAGAGACATTTTTTAATAGTGACGATTTACACCCAGACGGTACTTTTTTAATCGGTGAAACTACCTTACCGTGTCGAGACAGCTCTTTAATCAAAAAACTTGTCACTAATGAATGGAGGAACATTTGACAATGTTACTTTGGTGGCAGGCAATGTTAGCAGTGACACCTATAAAAACAAGCCGTTCACTGAAACACCCACCTCCACCAACTGTCGAGCTTGCTCAACCTTCTCGACAAACACTACAGCTCCATTCATACGAGCCACAGACCTTATGGACCCATGTCCAACCACCTCTCCAACCGCCAAACAAACTTCCTCCACACTGCACGGAGAACCAGCGCCCACCTTGACGCCGTTCTTCCGTGTCAGCATGGAGAAATCCCCACCACCAGACACCATGGCGTCATCAGACGCCGGCCAGCCAGGCACGCCTGACGGCCACACCCAAACTCAGACAAAAATCCCTTAAAACGTGACAAACTAACACAAATTCACAACTAAACAATTAACATAAACACCAAGTGAAAAAATATATAGAATATAGAAATACAAACACTCGCTCTCTCGCTTTTCTTCCGCTTTACACTCACCCTCCTCTCACACGAAGATTTTTTTTAACAAAACATTTATTGTACAGTAATTTAACAATATACTTTTACATAATCAGGTCAAGAAACTAAAAAAGAATAAATATTTACATTAAGCAGCTTGTTATATTTTAGTTCTTGCTGATTAGACACGGTGCACAAAACATTAGACCCCAAGCAGCGAGCCAACCTCCTGGATGTCAGAGAAGTACGGTCCAGCCACCTGCACCAGACGCCGCAGGGTCACCGTCCCGGACCTGGACAGTGCCTCAGACAGTCCTGGCACGCTGCTGTCACTGACGTCCAGTCTTGCTCCACACACTAACGGTTCTTCTAAAAGCAATACAGAGAATTATGCATTTTTGCTTTTTGCAATTTAAAAAGCACAGGATTTAAAAACACCCTGATAAAACTGAGGCAACCGTTTTAACTTTAAAAAACTAAAATCGGTTAAAAACAGAGCAGCATCCAGCCCCAGAAAATTAACACATCTGAGGACACAGCTGGCCACATCCCTCCACACAAGAGATCCTGTCAGGTATTTTTGTAGAAACTGTAGACGAAAAGTTGCTGTTCTGCTTGCCAGGTGGACAAGGCCCTGGCCCCCCTCCTCTCCTGGTAAAAACAACACAGACTGTGGCACCCAGTGTAGGCCATTCCAGAAAAAGTCGGCCATCTCTTGACTGTATTTTGACCAGATGGTGGGTCTAAAACAGAAAGTTTGTGCCACAGCTGTGATGCTACAAGATTACTTAAAACCAACACCCTGCCCCGGAAGGACATCTGGGAGTGGAGCCACTTCCATTTAGACAACTTGTTTTTGATTTTCTGCTCGACGTTTTCCCAGTTTTTATTTACAATATCTTTATCGCCTAAAAACACACTGTTATTAATTCTTCAAGTACTTCAATGACTCATGTCTATGCTTTTATTTTGAAGTGGTTCCCTTTATTGGAAGGTTTGTTCCGTTTATTTCTTCTTCTTGACGTGCAGTTGATCTGTTTGTTGTTTACTGTTGAGACTGGTGCCGCAGTCATTGACGATAAAATGCTTCAATTTATTTGCACCGTCCTGTCAGTAATTCTTCAGTAAACCATTTAAACACCCTGATGACCAGCCTGCTTTCTGACCGAAGCCCTATCGTGATCAGTTAAGAAAATCCAGCAACAGAGGTCAAATCCTCAACAAATGGTCCTTCGAGCCGGATAATTGACTGCGATAGAATGTCATCAGAGGAAAACACAACAACCCACCCTCATACTGATGTACGAGAGTTACATACAAGGCAGCACCGTACACCCAAGCATCTAGAGGAGTACATCCTTGCCTACAACCCTCCTAGGCCTGCTCTGTTCTCCCACCTCGACCACAAAGAGCACAAGGAGCAGATGAGAGCAGCGGCCACAGCAGGCAGTGGACAAGCGGATGGAACCTTTCATCTTGGACCAAGCAGAGCCTCACGTAGCTCTACCCCTGGCGACCTACTGAGCACCACGTCACTCAGACAACTCGTTGAATCCATTTCCAGGACTGAGGAGGAAGAAAAGGTGGAAATGGCTGAAATCACTCAAAAACTATGTCAGTATGAACATCGACAACGTCGTCGCCAAGATCTACTGGAACACATCACATCATTCCTACAGGAGGAAGAAGAGAATGAGGAGACTCACAAAACTGAAGGTGCCACACCCACTCAAGTACGAGCACAATCCTCACTCAACACCCTCACCTGTGTCCACTCTCCATGGCCCTCAACTCCGGCAGAAAGGCAGGTTCACCACATGGAGGCATACACTGAGAGAGACATAACTACAAATATGAACTTCACACCAGAAGGAAAAGCTGAGCCGAGAAATTACAATCCTGGAGTCGTAAGAGAGGGAGCAAACTCTGCATTCATCCCAATACGTTCAACCTCTCCAAAGCACACAAGCTCCTCTCATCCCAGCATCTCAACTGGTCAATTGACGCCAATCTCAAATTTACAACAGCCCATAAGGCCAACTCCCCTTCAAACCCATGTAACAAGGCTATATTGTAGCAAAGATGAAACCAGCTCCAGACACCAACAGCAGCTGTTAACAACCACAGCCCTTCATTACCTGCCAACAGCCCCATATCCCAGGCCACAAGCAATGATGAACTATCCTCCACCTCAGTCTCCTGCAATTCATGGACAACCCCAATATACACCCATGCCATCATCTGCAATGCCACCACAGGTATTGCCCTTTGCCCCGATGTTGACTGAACCAGCAAATCAGAGCACAGCTCCGCACAACTTTAGTCTGCAACCACGCCCTATATAACCACGCCCTATATATGGCGTACCCACACCCAAAATCCCTGATTTCATAACTGATAATGAAAGGGAGTTTGCTAACTTAAAACTAGCATTGGATAACCTGCTGGAACCCTATCCAGATTTGAGCGAAAAATATAAATACCATGTGCTACTCGAACACCTCAAACTCCCAGAGGCTCAAATGATCGGCCAGTCATGCAGACATGATCCATTCCCATATTCAGCAACCATGCATGCACTACAGCTTCAGTATGGTCAGCCCCACCAGTTAGCGCAAGCCGAAATAGCAGCTATTGTAACTGCACCTGCTGTGAAGTCAGGAGATGCACAAGCATTTCAGAGCTTTGCTCTCAGAGTTCATCTCCTTGTCAGTATGCTGCTCTCCCTAGAGGGACCTCAGGGGATGGAACTCAACTGTTGCTCCCATGTTGATCACTTACTCAGTAAACTACCCAGATATTATAGAGATGGGTTCATTGAATATCTCCAGCTGCATGGAAAGCTCAACACCAAGAGTCTTAACCCCTATAACCTACAAGACCTAAATGGTTGGCTCCAAGGTAAAGCGCAGCAGCAGCGTCTGTCAAACAGACTAGTACAACGCTATCAACTGGAGAAACCTGCTAACAATGGCAAAGAAAAAATCCCTTATAAGGGCAAAGGACAAAGTGTAGCTGTGTATCATGGAGCGGATCCCATTCAGCCAAACAGCTGTAACAAACCCGCATCATCTAGTGTTAAGAAACCCTATAAAGTACACTGCCTCTTCTGTGACAGCACAGAACATTACATCAGTCGCTGTCCCACCATTAAAGTGCAATCAACAGCAGAGTTGGACAAGTGGATAACAGAAGGCAAACGCTGCTGGAAATGTGCACGTGCTCACACACCTGAGTCTTGCAACCTCAAGAAACCTTGCAGCGACTGTGGTGACATCCATCTCCAAGTGCTCCATGGCATCGCTCAGCATAGCTCCTCTCATCGACAACCTAAACCCTCAGAGAGCCGAGTTTATTTGACACCCAGCACAAACTCTAGCAAAGTGCTCCTGAAAGTGGTTCCAGTTCTGCTGCATAACAAATCTAATTCAGTAGAAACCTTTGCTGTATTAGATGATGGAGCACAACGGACTATGATCTTACCAACAGCTGTCCAGCAGCTCAGGCTAAATGGTGCATTGGAAACCCTCGCCCTACGCACAGTGCGGACAGATGTCACACACCTCCAAGGGTCAAAGGTTAGCTTTGAGATCTCCTCCAAAGACAACCCACAGAAGCGGTTTAAAGTACAGGGAGCCTTTACAGCAGCGGGTCTGGACCTGGTGGAACAAACCTACCCCATACAGACACTTCAAAAACGATAATCCCACATGCGGGGAATACCCCTGAAGTCATTCAACAACGTACAGCCATTAGTGTTACTTGGCTCAGATCATGTGCACCTCATTACTCCTATAGAACCAATCCGCAAAGGATCTAAAGGAGGTCCCATAGCCATTCACACTACCCTTGGATGGGCCCTGCAAGGAGCAGAAAAGGGTGTGTCAGACCAAGCATTAGTGCAACAATGCTTGTTCACCTCATTCGTCAGCCCAGAAGACCTTCTATATCGAAACGTCGAAAGGTTATGGCAACTTGATGTCCTACCTTTCCGAAATGAAAAAATAGTCGTCCGCTCACGAGAGGACCAAGAGGCCATGAATCTTCTGGAAACAAAAACACAGAGACTCAAAATTGAAGGAATATGCCGTTATGAAACACCCCTCCTGAGGAAACCTGGTGCACCTACACTCAGCAGTTCTATACACTCAGTGATTGCTCATCTGAGAGCCACAGAGAAGCGACTGAAGAAAGAACCAGAGAGAGCAACAATCTACTTAACAGAGATAAACAAGCTCATAAATGCAGGGTATGTCAAAAGACTTCAACCGATGGAGGTGGAACAGTCTGCAGAAGCTTGGTACCTCCCCCATCATCTGGTGCTCCACAACAATAAACCACGCCTAGTCTTCAACTGTTCATTTCGCCACCAAAATATCTCTCTAAATGACCAGCTCTTACCTGGGCCGAAACTGGGTCCATCATTAGTGGGAGTCCTTATCCGATTCAGGCAGCATCAGATTGCAGTGAGCGGTGACATTCGTGCAATGTTTCATCAAATCCATCTCCTGCCAGAGGACAGATCACTCCTTCGGTTCATCTGGAGAGATCTGCACTGCGAAGATCCACCAGAAGTGTACGAATGGCAAGTACTACCATTTGGCACAACAAGTAGCCCATGTTGTGCCATCTTCGCCCTACAACAACATGCTCGTAATCACCAAGATAACCAACCGGAAGTACTGCAGTCGGTGCAGCAGAGCTTCTATGTTGATAACTGCCTTGAGAGTTTTCCCACCATCTCTACAGCTAGAGAAAGAGTTGATCAATTGCGCACTGTATTAGCAGAAGGGGGATTCGACCTCAGACAGTGGGCCAGCAATCAACCAGCAGTAGTAGCCCATCTACCTGCTGACGCCAGATCTTCAGCTACAGAACAGTGGTTAAGCCAGAACCGTACAGACCCACTTGAACCCACCTTAGGTCTGAGATGGAACTGTGCTGCTGACACCCTTGGCTATCAATATCGAATCATTGAACATTCTACACTGACAATGAGGAAAGCCTACCAAGTGTTAGCCAGTCAATATGATCCTCTGGGGTTTATGGTGCCTTTCACAACCCGCGCCAAAGTGATAATCCAGCAACTCTGGTCCAAGCAAAGGGGTTGGGATGACCCCGACCTACCTCCTACCCTCCGAGAAGAATGGGAAACCTGGGAGAGCGAGCTAAAACATCTCAACAGTGTATCCATCCCTCGCTGTTATTTACCACTCTCTGATAAAGGTACAGATGCAAAGTGTGACCTTCACATATTTTGTGATGCCTCAGAGCGAGCATATGGAGCAGTAGCTTACCTGACATTTGATGCAGGAGACACCATCCACACCTCCTTTGTGATGGCCAGGTCCAGGGTTTCTCCGAAACGGCAACAGTCCATACCCCGCCTAGAACTCTGCGCAGCACTAGCTGGAGCGCAATTGTCCAAACTCTTACAAACTGAGATGACGCTCCCCATCCGACAAACAGTTCTTTGGTCTGACTCCACCACAGTATTGGAGTGGATTCAGTCAGAGTCCTGCCGTTATAAGGTGTTTGTCGGAACACGTGTGTCAGAAATACAAGAACTAACTGAGCGTCAAGCTTGGCGGTACGTTGACAGCCCAAACAATCCTGCAGATGATATAACAAGGGGTAAACCACTACTTGAACTAGCAGAAACTGATCGCTGGAGCAAAGGACCTTCATTTCTTAGACAAAGTGCTGAAAATTGGCCAAAGAAACCAGAGCAAACAGGAATAGTGGGCTCATCTGAATTGAAGAGTATCACATTCTGCTGTTTCACAGCCGTAGAGCCCAACAACATCATCCCTGATGCTACCCAATACAACTCATGGAAAGAACTAGTGGGAGCCATACAACAAGATCATGGGGCGGCAACAGAACCAGTCGATAAACACATTATTAGCCCCCGAGATGCAGAAGTCTTATTGCTGAGAGGATGCCAAGCACATAGCTTCCCAAGAGAAGTAACTGCTCTTAAAGCACAGAAACCTTTACCAAGTAACAGTAATCTGCTCAGCCTTGCTCCAGAGTGGGATGCAGCAATAGGTCTCATCCGTGTGGGCGGAAGGCTACGCAGATTGGAGAACCCAAACATTATAGAGATCCACCCAATTGTGCTCGACCCAAGGCACCCAGCAGTAAAACTTCTCATTAAAGACATGGATGAACACTTAAAACATCCAGGCACGGAACGAGTCTATGCTGAATTAAGGAGACATTACTGGATCTTGCGGGGACGACAGGCAATCCGACACCACCAACTCAACTGCCCCACCTGTCAACGCTGGAGAGCTCAACCAAAGGTGCCGCAGATGGCAGATCTGCCTCCACAACGTCTCAGGCTTCTCTGTCCACCCTTCTATTCGACTGGCGTGGACTGCTTTGGACCTTTCCTGGTGAAGATAGGTAGACGGACAGAGAAGCGCTGGGGTGTTATTTTCAAATGTCTCACAACCCGAGCGGTGCACTTAGAGCTCTTGAACTCTATGAATGTGGATGCATTCCTTCTTGCTCTTCGTCGATTCGTTTCCAGACGAGGTCGACCAAAAGAGGTGTTATCAGACTGTGGCACTAACTTCCGAGGTGCCGAAAGAGAACTGAGGGAGACATTTGCAGCCATGGAACCACAACTGAAAGATCAACTGACAGAATACCAGATTGGCTTTAAATTCAACCCACCGAGTTCTCCCCACTTCGGTGGAGCATGGGAACGGGAAATACGCTCGATTAAATCTGGCCTCCAAGTTGCAATTGGCAATCAATCAGTTTCAGAAGATGTTCTCTACACGATTCTGGTGGAAGTAGAGGGAATCTTAAATTCAAAGCCACTAGGTTATGTGTCAGCTGATATAGCCGATTTAGACCCCATCACTCCAAACATCCTCCTTATGGGGCGGCATGATGCCGCTCTGCCTCAAGTGACCTATGCTCCAGCAAGTATAGGGCGACGTAGATGGCGACAGTGTCAGGCACTAGTTGATCAGTTTTGGCTCCAATTCACAAAGAACTACTTGCCGAACCTCCAGACCCGTCAGAAGTGGCAAACATCATCAAAGAACATCACTGTGGGCTCTGTTGTGCTAATCATTGATCCCTCACTCCCAAGAGCTCAATGGCCCATCGGAAGAATTGTTAAGACTGTTACTAGTCCAGATGGATGCGTCAGAACAGTAGAAGTCAAAGTCAAAGACAAAGTCTACATGAGACCAGTTGCTCGACTCATCGAGCTTCCTGTACTTAAAGATGACATGAAAGAGACTTGAAGAATCTCTAGGTTGACACATTTACAAGTAAATGTGGGGGCGGCTGTTATTAATTCTTCAAGTACTTCAATGACTCATGTCTATGCTTTTATTTTGAAGTGGTTCCCTTTATTGGAAGGAGGTTTGTTCCGTTTATTTCTTCTTCTTGACGTGCAGTTGATCTGTTTGTTGTTTACTGTTGAGACTGGTGCCGCAGTCATTGACGATAAAATGCTTCAATTTATTTGCACCGTCCTGTCAGTAATTCTTCAGTAAACCATTTAAACACCCTGATGACCAGCCTGCTTTCTGACCGAAGCCCTATCGTGATCAGTTAAGAAAATCCAGCAACAGAGGTCAAATCCTCAACACACACCAAGATATTTAAAACCGACTTTCTTCCATACTAGACCCTGAGGGAGAACCGGGAGCCCAGCAGACCATTTGCCAACAGCCAGGGCTTCGCTCTTTCCCCAGTTCATCCTCGCAGCAGACAGTACAGCAAACTTCTCTGATCTCGGTTAAAACACTGACATCTTGCTGATTTTTTTTTTATAAAAACAACATCATCAGCGTAGGCAGATAAAACCATATTGCTACTAAAACCATACCATAAACACTCGAGCGTATTTTCTGGAGGAGGGGTTCCAGGGAGAGCGCGTAGAGTATCCCCGAGAGTGCGTAGAACAGTGTTTCTCAACCGTTTTTGGGCCAGCGCCCCCCTAGCCTTTATCCAGGTCCCTTACCACCCCACACCAAAGAATTTGAAGGCTACTTTGCACTGACTATTATTTTATTATTAAAGTTACAATCACTATTGTACATGTTTTGATATTTATGCTTGTTTCTGTATTTATCATCAAAAATAATTTCCCAGAGAACAAAAAAGCTATAGGAACAGAAATTATTTTCACAGGTGTCTACAAAAAATGCAATGAATGGACATTCAACTTAAAATTGGTAGGCCTAACAGCAGCCAATGAGAGTGGAAAAAATATTCTTGTTCTGTGCCATTTTCTAGTTGTTAAATATTCCACAAAATGGCCAGATAAAAGATGTAGAACAATGCCAGTTTAACTATTTGCAAAAAGACTGAGCTCTGCAACATTAAAACATGGATAGAACTCTAACTACATTAATCATAGCTCTTCTTCTCTTCAGTGTTTCTGTCGGTTTCTGGTGGTGCAGCTGTGTGCTGCCTTCAGGAGAATGGGACATCAGAGTATCATCCATAAAATTTCACTCACATGGCACGCTCACCATCAGTAATCTTCACTCATCACCTGCTGCGCCGCCTAATCGTCATGTGTTTCACATCATGTGTTGATTTTTCGCTGTTCAGCGTCGGATTCTCTGTTTTTATGCCATAATTCACATCTAGTTCGTCGCTCCGTTTTATGTCCCGCTTCTCCTGTTTCAGAGTTGTGCGCAATGTGTGCGTCGTTTTTTGTTTTTTAACCCCCTATGGTGCGCAGCGTTCGGGAAACGTATTGATCGGGAAAAGGCAGACTGACATAAACCTTTTAAAACAACTGAAACATTTTTCAGTATTCTGATTATTGAAATTTAAAAGTGCTGTGGTACCGTTGTTCTATCACACCCGTTTCATACCGGACCACTTACAGCACCGGTGTTAACGCTATAAAATGAATGCCTTCTATCGTGGTATCACCCATGGAAGGATTTCTTTATTAAAATGGGTTCATTTCTCAGAGGGATACAAAGTCAGGGTATCGTGATTTTAGTAATTACATGTTTATAAGAGCGATTTTCTGTTGTCCTTACATGGAAGTGTGCAGCCTTCAAATTAAAATAAAACACTTTTTAATATAAGTTCCTGCTTTGACATGACCACAGAACTGCCAAAAAATATGTACAAAAATACCAGACAAAGTGAATCACAGCAACATCATCAGCTGGTGTAACGCTGAACTGATGCAGTGAAGCTACCAGTAGCAGGAGCGGAGCTGCGCCAAGAAGCTACAAATACTGAAAAGAAGGAGAGCTCCCATCGATACAGTTGCAGCCAAACCTGAGTGAAGTTGGCCCCCCCACCTTCTTCAAATCAGACAAAATTGGTGTCAAACGTTTGTGCTACGTTTGTGCAGCAAAATTTTTTCGTTTGTGCCGCTATCATTTTAAAGATATAAAGAAATGTTTCCAGAGGTCATCCAAGGTCAAACAACCCCCCACCTTCTTCAAATCAGACAAAATGGGTGTAATCAACTCAGCTATGTTTGTGTTGGTTTGTGCAGCAAAATTTTTTGTTTGTGCTGCTTTGGCTTTGAAGATATTAATGAAAGTGTAAAGGTCAAAAGGTCAACCAAACCCCCAACTTTTATGAAATCCAACTTTCTTTATATCTTTAAAATGATAGCGGCACAAACGAAAATTTTTGCAGCACAAACCAGCACAAACATAGCACTAATGTTTGACACCGATTTTGTTTGATTTCATAAAAGTGGGGGGGCTGGTTGACCTTTTGACCTTTACACTTTCATTAATATCTTCGAAGCCAAAGCAGCACAAACTAAAATTTTTGCTGCACAAACCAACACAAACGTAGCTGAGTTGATTGACACCCATTTTGTCTGATTTGAAGAAGGTGGGGGGTTGGTTGACCTTGGATGACCTCTGGAAACATTTCTTTATATCCTTAAAATGATAGCGGCACAAACGAAAATTTTTGCTGCACAAACCAGCACAAACGTTTGACACCAATTTTGTCTGATTTGAATAAGGTGGGGGGGCCAACTTCACTCAGGTTGCAGCCAAGCATGTTTTAATGTTATGAAATACAGTTTTACCAAGTTGCTCAAAGTCTAAACTGGTATTGTTGTGCATTTAATGTGTAAAGTTTACCTTCGACCAAACGCCCCCAAAGGAATCCCAGCGCCCCCCTTTTGTAAAAAATTCCGCCAGCGCCCCCTGCCGTCCTCTGAACGCCCCCCGGGGGGCGGTACCGCCCACATTGAGAATCGCTAGCATAGAGCATCCACGAGAGCGTGCAGCCTTGTCGAACGCCTCTGTGTGTATACACACCCTAAAAGGAGCACACAGACTACCGTTGATCTTCAGCACACTCTCAATGTCACTGTACAGTACCTGGATCTGTACAGTGAAAAAAAAAAGTGAAAAAAAAGTATACTTTTTTTTCACCTGGGAACTTCCTAGTTAAATCCTAAATGTACTTTTTTTCTCAGCTGAATGCAATAAATAAAATGTAATAACATTGTCATTCTCTATAAATGAATGCTACAGCTTTACATCTATGGCCTGTGTTACAATTCAACCATTTCTAGGGGCCCCTGAATGGCCCCCACCAGCAGCTACTGAGTTTTATTTGCCTTGATATCCAAGTCTTACAATTCTAGATCTCAGAGGTGCTAACATCAAAAGAGCTTTTTTGATCTATAAAGAAGTCTGCAGCCAAGTTGTTAAAAGAGGTTAAAATAGATATTATTAGGGCTTAATTAGTAAAATGGCAGCAAATTTGCTTATT